>NC_058407.1:119437553-119592313 GCF_002201575.2 Neomonachus schauinslandi | reverse complement strand
TCCTTCCTTCCTTCCTTCCTTCCTTCCTTCCTTCCTTCCTTCCTTCCGTGTTTAATGAGAACCTACTTTAAGCTAGATACAGGTGGGAATAAATATTGTATGGTAGCAGCAAACAGATGATTGATTTAATATTCTAAGATTTATTTTTAGCTTATGGGCTACTTCAGAGGTTTCAGACTTGGACACCACTCCATCAGCAATTGAATATGTGTAAAAGAATATTTTTATTTTTTTAAATTTTTTTTAAAGATTTTATTTATTTATTCATGAGAGACAGAGAGAGACAGAGGCAGAGGGAGAAGCAGGCTCCCTGCAGAGCAGGGAGCCCGATGTGGGACTCGATCCCAGGACCCTGGGATCATGACCTGAGCCGAAGGCAGACGCTTAACTGACTGAGCCACCCAGGCGTCCCGTAAAAGAACATTTTTAAAAAAGGCTCTTCTTGGTGTCAATGTTTCTTAGCAACATGGTCTCTCTTAATAAGTTATTTGACCGTAAGGATTTTTCTTCCACGTTAGCTTTATTGACTCTCTCTTAACTGGACTTTTTGACAAATGTGCTACAATTTCATTTTCAGAAAAGTTTTGTCAACAAGTATATGATTTAATAGGATATCAAGTAGGACACTTTTTGATGAACAAGCTGAATATTGGGCCCCCCTCTTAGGCAACAGCAATTAGGGAAGAAGGGCATTTCTAAATATGCTGTAGCAATTGTCTACAGTGATGTGTGGGCCAACCCTGAATGTATAGAATTCGGGCTTATAAGAAGATATTGTTTACACTCCATCCTGTTACCATTTTAAGCTCAGGAAAGATACAAAGAATGTAACTTAAAATGTTTGGGTTTGTGAATGGATTAGCCTAGTTCTAAAAACTAGTAGCGGCAGCAGCTACCATTTATGCAGTATTGGCTAATACCAGTGTTACCCAAAGACTACCTAACACTTAATAAGAAATTGATAAACATGTGCTTAATGGAGCAAGGCGTAGCTAAGTGTTATTCATCTGTTCTTATTAACTAAGCCCTCTTTTAACTATATACATTATCTCATTTAATCCTTATAATCACTCTATGAAAAGGGCATTATCATTATACTCTTACTCAGAGGGGACAACTTACAGAGTACTCACAACTTTCTAAAGCTGGTGGCTGAGCTGGAGTATAAATCCAGACAGTCCAGCTCGAGCATTCAAGCTCCCAAGCATCACCTCAGGCTGCCTGTCAACTTGTAGGACTTAGAGGTTTGCAAATTCCACATACAGCCTTCACTCAACATCTAGCAGGGAAACAACCAAAGGACACTAAGTACTTTCCTAGAATTCTTTAAGCATAACAGTAATTTGTAGTTTGGTAAGAAAACATTTTACTACTTAATTATAGAACTCTATTAAAGAATATTTTTTTAAAGATTGTATTCATTCACTTGACAGAGAGAGACAGCGAGAGACGGAAGACAAGCAGGGGAAGTGGGAGAGAGAGAAATAGGCTTCCCTCAGACCAGTGAGCCTGATGCAGGGCTTGATCCCAGGACCCTGGGGTCATGACCTGAGCCAAAGGCAGACACTTAATGACTGAACCACCCAGGCGCACCTCTATTAAAGAATTTTAAAGAAAGTATGAGCTGTGAGAGAGATATACAGACATTTTTCTGTCACCTTTATTTCACACTGATTATTGTGTAAGTAAATTGCATAACACACCTATATTAAAAAGTTTAGAATGGAATCCACACTTTTAAGGAAGGAAAAATATGTCTGGGCTCATATAATTAGCCCACGTAAATTGAATCAACCAATAATCAATAACAGTGGTATTAGCAAAACCCCATCAGTCAGCAAGGAAAGGCAACAAAGAAGTTTGCCACCTCTCAGGAATCTTGTGTGAGCCTAGAAAGCCTCTGAAATAACTTGAAAACCCAGATTTTATGTAAAATGTTTCAGTGGGAAATCCCGATGTATGCTATCTGCATGGTGGAAACACACTGAGCTGCAAGGTTAGTATTAACATGAATGTAGGGCACCTAGAACTTTTAGGGCTGAACTTGAAGTCCTGTGGAGACAGCCACAACTTAAACATACAGCCTCCTGCAAAGGATGGATTCGCAATGAAAAATGACAAACCAAGATAGTAAATGAGCCACCCCAAGTCTGTATCAGCCACCATAAAGCTGAAGAACTATAATGTCATTTCTCTTCCTGAGATTATATCTTGCCATGTTTCTCCTTGTAAATTTACCCATCATCATGGGGAATTCCATGATTGGTGTGTCACTGTTCTCTCTCATAGTCATGGTAAGTGTTGGATGCTTAAAACATTGAGTAAATTAAAAGTTTACAGAGAAGGGGAAAAAAGTCATTCCTGGATAATGCATTTTAGAAGATGATTTTATTCTTACATGTTGAACCTACTCGATGATACCTAGATTGAAATCTTTGAAAAAAAAAGTGAGAGTAAATACCAGTTATGGAGTATCTTCTATATGCAGGCACACCGTATACACATAATATATTGTAATTCCCTTAGAGAGCATTATGAGGAGAGCCTGGGCAGCTCAGTTGGTTAAGTGTCTGCCTTCCACTCAGGTCATGATCCCAGGGTCCTGGGATTGAGCCCATGTTGGGCTCCCTGCTAAGTGGGGAGTCTGCTTCTCCCTCTCCCTCTGCCTGCTGCTTGTGCTCACTCTCTCTCTCTATCAAACAAATAAATAAAATCTTTTTTTTAAAAAAAACATTATGAAACAGTTATCTGTTACATTTTACAAATGAGGAACCAATTCACAAAGATTTTAAATCTGACTTCATAGCTTTTGATAACAATGAACTACTACTAAACAGTTTTGAAATTTGGGAGCTATTGATAATTCTATGCTGGCATTTTATAAAATGCCTTTAGGGGCACCTGGGTGGCTCAGTTTGTTAAGCATCTGCCTTTGGCTCAGGTCATGATCCCAGGGTCCTGGGATCGAGCCCCATGTCAGGCTTCCTGCTCAGCAGGGAGCCTGCTTCTCCCTCTCCCTCTGCCATTCCACCTGCTTCTGCTGTCTCTCTCTCTCAAATAGATAAATAAATAAAATATTTAATAAAATAAAATAATATGGCTTTAATTTTTTATCATTTTACAACACTACTTCACTTTAGGACTGAGACACTGATTAAAGTTCTCAGAGAAAGCACAATAATACTTCAATATTAATACTCCATTTACTATGCTTTCCCTCTGCTTATTTTGCCAATTTTCTACTTTCTATTAGATTGATTTTGAGAGATTCTCTTTACTCACAACTTTTGATTCGTGCTTAGAAAAATATATGCTAAATTTCTACTTCGTGTGCACAATTCAATTGGATTATTTCTCTTTTAATCACGAAAAAATATAAGAATTTTAGGAAATTTGCATTTGCATTCCTATCTCATTCCATCTATCAGGTTACTATTCTCCAGTTTCTCCTTGTTTTCCTACTCCAGTCCCTAGCCAGTTGGGTTTGTTTGTTTTTTTTTTTTTAATAGCATGTGTACCAGTTTCTTTCCTCATCTCTGCTTCCCACTTCTTCCTCCTAAGTTAATTTCCTTTTAAATGTAGTACATTATTCAGTAATTTTTTTCAGTTCTCCTAGTTCTAGATACTGTAGCCTTTCTATGATAACATACTGTGTCCAGTAATTCAACTTCTGGATAAGTAATCTCTACTCCTCTTCTAGATGGTGGTTCTAATGGTAGCACATGGGATGCACGTGAAGGGGAGAAACAAAATTTGTTTAGGTGTAACTTAGAACTCATAAAGTAGTTATTGACAAACCATTTTGCCACAAATAGGATGGACACTATATGATAAGGTTTTAAAACACATTGTTAAATAAGTGATTTGTGACTTGGAATTGGGAAGCCAGGTAAAGAGAAGTACAAAATTCCCAAGTTTGGAATTGGAGAGGTCGGGGTAAAAATTACAAGTAGGAAGAATCGGGAAGTCAGAGGAGAATAAACTCTTTTTAGGAAGGAAGGTGATGAAGTAGTTTTAGGTTATGTTTTAGTGCTTAGGTGACGTGGGGCATGTAATTTGAATTGTGCAGCTGTGGCCAGGAAGACACTGGAGGAGGAGATGAAGACTTGGTAGTCACTCTCAGAAATGTACCAAAGTTGTGGAAAAGGATGTAAAGATTAAGTTTCAGTGTGTAAGGAAAGTGTGAAGAGGTCTTAATGACAGCTGTTGACAATCAGTGTTGTGATCAGCATCTTCTGAGCCACCTATTTCCCCAAGAGCTCTATAGGTTAGCGATTTTCTGGACCGTTGTGGGACTCGGGAAATTTCTTACAAAATTTATAAATTGCATAATTTTTTACATAAATATCAAAACAGCAGAAAGCATCTTGAATACACTGTAAGTCTTTACTACAAACCAAACCTTCCTCACGTCGATGCTGGGCAGCCCCAAATGCATGGATGTTTTATTTTCCAAAAGATGATCAGTAAGTAAGCTGGCTGGAACTTGCAACACATTTTTCTGTGGAAAGAATATTGTAAATCATGGTTTGTTTCAGAAACCAGTCTATAAAACCCTACTGAGACTGTAATACAGCTCTATATTGGAAGTTAAAATCATAGGTATAGAAAACATCTCTTTTTTTTTAAACATCAGAAACATAATTAAGCACATGGGACAGACAAAATAATCTTCAGTAGATACAATAATTTTTAAATGTGTTGAATTAGAGATAACTAAACCAAATGGAAAAAATGCCTTGAGTAAAATGGGTTTTTAGATTTATTTTTGGATGTTAGCAATTGAGAAAAATTTATTTTGGGAGTGATAAAATAAATGGAGAGATGTGGAGACCAACGGGAATTCATGAGCAATCTCAGAGTCCTTGAACAGTTATTGTACTTTTCTGTTCATTTAATTTTATTTTAATGCTTTTTACTTTTTTCCCTTAGTATTTGTAGATTGCCAGCACTAACAAGTTTATTTATTTGAATTATAATTAAAGCAAATGTTTTTATTTGAGAGCACCAAACTTTCCTAACTGACTGCCTCTCCTAATCTTTCATGGTTAAAATTTCTTCTAATTTTCCTTTGGATTAATTTTCTCTATTTTACTTTGTTATATTTTCCTTATTATTATTATTTTTTGCCTACTTCCTTAGTGGAAGAACCTTTCTGACTTGTCAATCTTCTTTTTTCTGTTACATATCTGTTTTACTTTGTGCCTCTGACTGGACTGTAGTCTTTTTTTTTTTTTTTAAGATTTTATTTATTTATTTGAGACAGAGAGAATGAGAGAGAGCACATGAGAGGGGGGAGGGTCAGAGGGAGAAGCAGACTCCCTGCCGAGCAGGGAGCCCGATGCGGGACTCGATCCAGGGACTCCAGGATCATGACCTGAGCCAAAGGCAGTCGCTTAACCAACTGAGCCACCCAGGCGCCCTGGACTGTAGTCTTTATCTAGAAAGTATCTGAGCTCAGTGTCTGAGGTCTTCACACTGATGTTATTGCCCCTTTAATTGACCCTCCCTGAGAAACTCCTATCTGGGCACTTCCCGGGTCCATGTTCAAATTCTTCTACCCCAGAGGTATAGACTAAACCATAGGACTTAAGATGTTATAAAGGTTGCAGTGAACTGCTTTAAGCAATTTGTTGTGGAGCACTATGGCTTCTTACCAAAAATAACATTATGTCCTCAAAACTAAAGCAATAAGATTGGAACAGGAAGAAGACCTCTGAA
The DNA here is from genome assembly GCF_002201575.2 of Neomonachus schauinslandi. Taxonomy (NCBI): domain Eukaryota; kingdom Metazoa; phylum Chordata; class Mammalia; order Carnivora; family Phocidae; genus Neomonachus; species Neomonachus schauinslandi. Next base: position 119,586,592 of record NC_058407.1, on the reverse strand, counting down.
TCAGGTACTGTGGGCATGGGAAGGTGGCTCACCCAGTCTGCTGAGTCAAACAGCTAAACTTAAAGGATGCCTAACAGGAGATCGACAGGGTCTGCAGGACTTGGGTGGGGATGATAAGAGCCTTAATAGCCACCCAGATAGATGGCCAACCAGCTAAAGCACACATACTAGTGAAACACAGCCATAAAAGGATTTTTCTATTTGGGAATTGATCATATCTTCAAATCAGCATAAGATCTGTATTCATTTAAATGAAGGTTGGTTGCATAAACTTCTCAAAAATAGTTAATGATACTGCGATTCCCCTTCTGAGTTATTAGACAAAATCAATAATTTAAAGACATAATCCCTCTAACTTTTGAGAATCTATTAGTTAAGATGATTTGTATTTTCATAAATAATGTATTATTACACTGTCTTCAGGCTAATTGAGTTGATTTGCATATTTAAGCATGATAAATGGCAATCAACACGCCATTTCTATATGTTGATCAGACAGGAAAGCAGAATATTTTTAATAGAACATACACAAATTACGAGACCATCTTAATGGCTGTTTCTTTGTTTTTTTTTAATTTGTGAATGTTCTCTTTTAAGAAATAGATCCTAGGGAGTAGGTGATTTCTGTAGACTTCCACATGGTAACTATTTTTTAAAAGATCCGAGGATAGTTTTCATATTTCATGTATAATAAAAGAATTTTAAGAAGTGAAAAACCCTGGCTGTGTAATACTGCCAGTAAGAAAGTGTATGCTTATGGTTATGATCTCTGAACAATTAACTTGTTTTGAAGTGGTCAGGTATTTTTGTCTCTTTTGTTCATAGATGAATTCCAAGCCTCAGGAATTGGGCTTGGTAAAGAGAGACACGCAGCTACTCATTTACTGAATGAATTAGACTTTTAAGGAAAAATTAAGGGGAATCTTGTGGCTTGTTTCTGGCTGTAAACAAATTGTCTGTTTATAAGAAAGCACTGGTCGCCTGACAACTAATTTGCCCGAGGGAGCAAGGCAGAAGTCACGGTGTCTTTTACCACCTAGGTGGGCATTGGGGGCCACTTGGGAGGCTGGCTGCCTGATAACTACTACTGGATTAATCTGCATTGATGTAAATTCTCCTTGTTTGCTAATATATATTCAGCAGTGGCTCATGCCCAGGTAAAAAAAAATAAATTTCAAACCTGTAATCCTTGCTAAATTGCTCTCAACAGTTGGCAGTAACCAACATTCACATCCCTGTCCCATATGGGACCTCTTGTTACCATCCATGCGTGTTCTGGAGTGTAATCTCTCCTCCTCCTCCTTTTTTTTTTTTTTTTAAAGATTTTATTTATTTATTTGAGAGAGAGAGAGAGAGCATGAGCAGGGGGAGGGTTGGATGGAGAAGCAGGCTCCCTCTGAGCAGGGAGCCCAACATGGAGCTCCATCCCAGGACCCTGGGGTCATGACCCGAGCTGAAGGCAGATGCTTAACTGACTGAGCCACCCAGGCGCCCTCTCTCCTCCTTCTGTTTCCTTGTCCTTTCACCTGTGTTTTCAGTCTCACCCTCTCACTGAATCAAGTCAGCATGTAAACACCTCCTAAAAATCCTTTACCTATCTCATTCCTTACTTCAATTACCATCTCTTTATTCAGCTTCCCTGCTCTCACTTCTTCAACTTGTATTCACCTCTCGAAACTTCACTGAATCTTCTCATGGAAAGGTTAACAGCTTTATCTCACCGAAGCCAGTGAACACTTTTCTGTGCCCAAATTGCTTGGCTGCTTGTCAGTATTCGACATCTGTGTCCATCTCTGCTTAGAAACACCTTCTTTTTCTTTTCTTAGCTTATGGGATGTTCTACCTTAATGGCTTTATGCTAATTTCTCCATCTTTTCCTTTCACATCCTTTTCCAGACTGTTCTATTTTTGCTCAACTTGTAAAATACTAATTGACCTCAGGACAGAATCATTGCTTCCTTGTTTTCTACTCTTCGTGTCTCCTTATGGTATTTTGTCCTTTCATGTAGTTTAAGTGTCCACTATTTTATTCCTTGTCTCACATCAAACTGTCTAATGAATTCAATTTCCAGTAAGTTTAATATATCCAAATTAAACTTTGATTTTGGTGTATGCTTTAATGCTCCCTTATTTTTATAATAGCTTCATGTATGCATGATTTATCTTCCCCAGAGTGGTTGTAAGTACTCAATTTTGAAATTGTATTTCACACCTTTATATTTGTCATGACATATAACACAAGAAGTAGGAGCTATTTGGTGCTTAATACTCATTGAATTCAATTTATGTATCAATATGGCAAGAGGAATAAACTCTGTAAAATAAATTCAGTCTTTGCTCTAGGCGATGAAACAAATATACTTCTAAGTACAGTTGTTAATTAACCTTTATAATAATTTACATAAGCAAAAATATCTAAAACTGTGTCTTAAGCACTTGTAACATTTTCAAATAACATTTTCAAAAGAATATGCTTTCATGAATGGGCTTAAATGAATATAAATGCTTTTCCTAGATGGACACCATTCCTTTTCATTTATGACTTGTGCAGTTATTTTTACTGCTATTTTTATTCATTTCTTCACCACAATGTAGAGTGTGGGGTTCTCAATTCAAAGTTACGATCAATCAATCGATAGATAGATAGATATGATAGACATATGTATTACATTACAAATCACATCATATAAATATGTGGTGTCATTTTAATATCATTTCCTTGTCTTTCAACAAATGTTTACCAAGTACCTATAGCGTTCCTGGCCCTGGGTTTACAACAGCAAACACAAACACGCATAGACCTCTGTCCTCTGGATTAATTTATCTTAAGGCAAATAGATTCACCTAAGAGAGGTCTTAGCAATTTTATATTCATGAACCGATGAATATTATCATCACAAATAATGCAAATATTTAGGATAAATGTAGATCTTCATAGATAACTATGTGCTGATAAACTATCATAATATCAGTGCTTAAGAGAGAGATATATTCAGCTAGCTAGATAATACAGACAGATGGATAAAATACACACTACCAACCCTATACACACATATGCATTGCTTTCAAACATTAATGTCATAGTTTAGAAGATTCCAAACTAAAAATAAAATAAAACAAAGTTTATAATTTTCAACATAATTCACTATTTTTTAGGTATGTTTTATATTTTCTTTGGAATTTTAGCATAAGCATTTTGGAAGTTAGGGTTAAGGTTTTGTTCTTTGAATACACTCCAACACCCACTATAATGTCTAACATGTGGTAAAATTATAATAAATGTTGGTTTCTAGTGCCTTCCATGATGTCCAAGTTGTTTACTATCACTGAGAATAATTCCAGAGTAGGATGGTAGCTACACTGTTATGGTCATATGGCTTTCCTTAGGTACATTTCTGATTACTGAAATTACTGCAAAATGAAGACTTGTCATATTCTATATGTTAAGCATGATGAAAAGCTTCTTTTCAGAATCATATAGAGAATGTCCTCTTATCCATAAATGTAAGAAAAAAATTATATATTTCCTTTCCCAAAATAAATTGATCATGATTTTCCACCAGTTTAACCCATAAACCTCTTATGATTTCTTCCTTTCTTATGGCCAGCATCTTAGTTCAGGCCCTCATCCCACAGAAACCTCGGGATTGGCCTCTCTAACATTCTGTCTTCACAAGTCCTTTACCAGCTACGATAGCGGTCTCTGTCTCTTTGCCTCCTTTATCAATCCACAAAAAGTAGGATTCTGGAACACATATGTAATCATTTCACTTCATTATTCAAGATCGTTTGGCAGACTCCTGTTACCCTCGAGGATGAACTCAAATGGTTTCAATATGCACAACCTTCTCGAGCTAGCTGCTTTATTTTCCCACCTCCGTCCACTGCCAACTGAGTCCCACACGGTCTATACTCTAGCCACTCCGGTCTATTAATGCATACATTTCTCTCAGTAATGCATGTTCTTTTGTGATTTTCATAGCTTTATGCATGGTCCTTTCGGAATGATCTTCCTTATTTTAAATAAGAAAAAAAATCCCTCTTATTCTTCAAAACCAATTCAGTATTACCACTTCCATGAAATATTCCAGCCAAAAACAGGTGGCCTTTGCATTTTGCTCATACTTCAATTGTAGTGGTTGTCATATTTTATATTATATATTATATTTATACCTTCTCCCGTAGTCTCTGAGCTCCTGAAGACAGTAGGTTTTCTTATTCATAGGCCTAGAGCCAGGCATGATGAATGTTTACTGAATGAATCAATGGACTAAATACAGTGCTGTTATTAGGAAGGGCAAAACAAGAAGGAGACCTAAAGTGAGGTGTTATTTTCCTTGCCCTCTATTAAATGTAAAGATAAAAGTTATCTGCCAAAAGAAGAGCTATCACATATTTCTTTCCATGATATCTTATTTGTGGAATCACTGTTTTCTTGAAAAAGAAACAAATAAGTTTCCTCTAAAGTCATCTCTATATTTAACTAATGCTCATCAGCGAACCATAGTCTGGGTTACAGGTCATTTCATCAAGTTTCAGCTAGAAATGGAGCATGCTGTTTTTTAAAGCCCTATTATTATTGTTTCTTTTACAGTCTTCTCTGCATTTATTCTCTTTGCCTGGATTGGATCTTTGCCATCCATACTGGATAGCAATATTGTAAAACAAAAGAACACATTTTCTTTGCAGAAATTTTCAGGGATGAAGATCTAAACAACAAATATAATGCAAAGGGGGCAGTGATATCCCCAAAGGGGCTCACAACATCCCTCCTATGAGAAACTACAAAGTATACAGGGCTGTGAAATCATCTTCACTACCAGTGTCAAATGTGTACATTCAATTTTCTTAAAAAAAAAAAAAAAGAGGGGCTTCAAACCATTAATACGGTTTTGAAGAATAAGAGGGATTTTTTTTCTTATTTAAAATAAGATCATTCCGAAAGGATCATGCATAAAGCTATGAAAATCACAAAGGAACATGCATTACTTTTCTTTCATTTTTTATTCATTTTTATTTGCTCACATAATTCACCTGAGTACCCTCTGTTACACTTAGAGAAGGACTCTATCTATTGGTCCACTATAGACTCTCAAAGATGAAGGTAAATCTTACCAAAGATAGGTGGGACACAGTAGCTAAGCTAATGGGAAAGATATTGTGCTTTTATCATCTGTCTCAAAGGGATTCCTTTTCCAAATCTGTCAAAACAATAATAACTCTTGTTATCTTTTTCTGTCACTATAGATATTTCTGGTGTGCATGTGTCACGCACGTGTGTGTGTGTGTGTGTGTGCATGTGTGTTTTAAACCTGGAATTCGCGACACACTGTATTGCAGATATTCTGCTAATGAGAACCAGGATTTGAACCCTGGCTCTCTAATGCACTCTGATTCCAACCACTGACATTATAATGATGGCTTTGGAGATATGCAGAGAAACTCACTAACTTAAATAAGGAATAACAAGTAATACCTAATTCACTTGGGGTCTTTGTGGGACAAGATAATCTTAAAAGAGGGCACTTTTAATTCTTGGTTAGAGGCCACAGTGAAATAAGTACAAGACATTACAGACACCAAAGTCTTATAATTATTCTGTCCCTGGATAATTACTCCAGGGTTAGAGAATGTTTAAAAGTTTTACACACTGAAGAGTATAAGAAAGAAACACATTTTATCATTGCAAAATTGACCAAATGCAGCAGTGATTAATTGCTGCTCTAGTTAACATATCCTGTATATCCCTCTCAAATTAATATGGTTAGAAATATCGCTGATTTTTTTCTGCTCTCAGAGTGTTGGCTTGTCAGATATACATAAAGAAGATTTTTATAATTCATCATATTCCTGCCAGTCTTCAAACACAGACTGTTATTGCATCTTCTTTTCTTTCTTTCAAAACAGGACAGGGTTAAAACTCTCAACTTGAAAGACATGTAGAAAGTTTGGCTTAGTTACAGGGATTTCAAAGACCAGAGCCAAAGTTAATATGTTTGTGCCAAGAAGAAGGATGGAAGGAGCCTATGACTGGATCCATCTGTAGCAAATTGCCTTTGATGATGCAACAAAAAATAATTAAAACACAACAAAGGACAGTGAATGATCCCAGTAGTGAAAAAATCCTCTGGAAGGCTGATAAAAATACTGGTGCAGAAAAACAGCATTTCTTCCAGGAAGAGATTTTGAGAAGGAAAATCCATTTCTTTAACCTTTAAAGAAATCTTACTGATTCTATGTGGGCTCTGCCCCATTTACATTCTTTTCTAACCTCATATTTGCACTAATAATATTCGGTAAAATTGACTCTGAAGCCTGAGATGGAATGCCACTATGCAATATCTTTGCAATTTTATGATCAATAAAATACCCTTATGCCAGAACATAGTAATCAATGCATGAGAAATGAATTTCAAACAAAACAATAATAAAAGTATTAGCAAGATAAATATCTTTTAGATATTAAAAATGTCACATATAGAAAATAAACATAGCAACATGTAGACTACAACCAGAAGACCTACAATATTTGGAGGAGTCATGAATTAAAACCTGAAGGCTTATGAGATAACATGTTAGAATTTAAGAATGATGAAGGTAATTATTACCCCATAATATTTGTGCATAAAGTGGTAATTGCTTTCTGGCTCCAAAGACACAGAGTTAGACTGAAATTTAACAAATGAGAATTGCGTTTTTATACCTAATGATGAGATGTAGAATACTCTGGATCTATGGTTTATGGGAACAATGTAGAATAATTACTACATTATATAATCTTCTAAGCCAGATTTCACTTCCTGTCTAGAATTCTTTCCTAAAGTTTATTTGCCTGAGTTTTCATTTTCCCTCCAATGTGGGAAGTTTATGAAGCCTCACTAATTGGGCTGGAAATTTCTATGAGAAATGCGAAGTGTGGAATAATGATAGCATTCTCATTCTTCACTCTTGTGCTTCAAGGATACCCCCAAGAGAAGTAGTTTGGGTTTGCACTCTTCTTTCTTGTTCCACTTTAGGGCAATTCCATCATTAACCAGGCTCTTCCCTCACTTGTCATGATCATAACTGATCTTCTCCTAAGCAGTGAGGTCCCAGATGGGCTTCTCAAGCCTTTGCAGCGCTCACTCTATATTCAATGGCTGCTGGGTTATGCTGTCAGGTTGGAAGAGGCCCCTTAGGATAGAAAGAATGAGAGATTCAGCCAGAAAATAATGTGCTTATTCCAACTGAAGAAGTTTTGTGAAGCCTAGTGATTGCTATATGAGGTTCAGCTAAATCTGGCCTAGTAGATTTTATAAGGTGGTAATTGTTTATATTGTTCCAAAAAGCATAGGTCTACCTATTTTATACTCTTGCCATTCCATGGTAAAATGCAATCCTATTTACTAAGTTTTACTCCAAATCTGTTTCTTTGGAGACAGAACTTTACTACAACTCTATGAACAAATATCATAATAATAATTATTTTTACTATCTTTAAGGTAGTCTATTTTAACTCAAATGACCATGATTTAGGAATATTAGGCTTTAAAGTTAATATGAAACAAAAATGACCAAAAACAAACACCATAGAATGAAGTACTGTATGCAAATGATATCGGGGTTTAGACTAAATGCATTAAATCATTAGTGTCCTGCCTGCATGTAATGTAGGACAGGTGTCGCTTTGAGTACCCACAGAAAAATACCAGAGTATTGAGAGACCCCATGGCAGGTCGTCATCTATATAAAGACATGAGACAACCAACTGACCCTGCTGCCAAGGTGGAAGAGAGGAGAAATCAATGGATTGGGGCCATGGAAGGAAGGTTATGCATTCCTTCCGCACGTGATGCCCAGAACCTAACTATTGACAAAGCTGAAAGGAGACTTGTAAAATTGGCAACTGCATGTCACCCTGAAGCACTTCCTTCTGCTATTCATGAAGGCCAGGACGCAGCAGGGAATCTGATTTCAATCAGCATAAGGACAGCCATCCTACCGATGAACACAGTGTGACATAGGAAGCGGCTGACAAATATCACAAGAACGAAAGGAGATGATTATGTCATGTGAATCATTTATGTGAAGCATTGATCTAATTAGGGATGACATGTAAAAATATAAATGAAACCAGTCAAGAGATTGATTTAACGTGTAGAGTCTAAAATAGAGCAAAGAAAAAGCCAGTGTGTTTGAAATATATGTTTAATTAAATGAATTGAACCAAGAGTGTGGAAATCCAGCTCATATTTCTGGAATTATGCCAATTGTTCCTTACTGTAATCTTAACTGATTTCAGCTCAAGCAGTACTAAAGAGATATTACTGATTGTCCTTCACACAAACATAGATTACTATGAGATCTGCCTCTTTACAGGGACATTTCAAAAATCAAAGCTAAAATCATCAGTATACAATTAAAATATTATAGAAATGGATTTGTTGCTTTTGTGAAATGGACAATTCACTCTTACCTGATTTTGTATTCAGAAACTCCTTCAGTTGTGTTTGGTATTAACATTTGCCCTAAAAATCATGAGTTCATGCTAAGTCTTGAAATGGCTGTTGTCCAAAAGTGATAAAAATCTGAGCTGAGTTTGCTTAGCAACAGATTCCAGCAAACAGATTAGCATCAGATACCAGAAAATTTGGAGGCTGTAGGTGAAAATGGGTGGCTCTTTAAAACTGGATATCAAGAGATTCCAGGAGTGGGAAAAAAAAAAAAAAAGAAAGAAAAATGCAACAAAGGGGAAGAGGGTAGGGTTGGAACTGGGGGGCCACTTTCCAAAAAGATATTAATGGTTGACATGAATTACTTTGGGCTTTGTCTTTTAAAATATTGTAATTGTATATTAATCACATCATTAAAAGTTGATTAGGAGCTATGTCTTCCCTTTCTTCATCTGCCAGAGTGGTTTTCCAAGACAATGGTGATCTGCCCTAAGACAGCTGTTAAATGACAGTGTAAACTCCCACTCTTTTTATTGGTCCTTAAAAATACCAGTCTTAGCCTCCATAATAGAATCTTAGTGGCTTATTTTGATTTCAATTCAGTTTGGTCTTCACCTGTTATTCGTGATTTCTCCCTTAAAAGAGAATGGCTCTTGGGGAGCAGTAGCATGGAAAATGTTCTGGTGGACATATGTATGTGTGTGTAATGGCAGTAGATGCATACACACAGGTGTATATAAACATGGCATAGTAGATATACATACACATGTCTGTGTGTACAGGTATGTGTATACCTGCCTACACATACATATGTTTTCACTGGATCCCAGTGAATGTGCCATCAGAGGGAGGTTATGACTGTTCTTAGTGGGCTATAGTGAACTGCAAGCATGAGCAGAAGCAAAGGACCCTGTGCCTCTTCTGTCTCTTGTATTAAAAGAGCTGCATGCATGCTCCTGAGATGATTAGAACTGCAGAAGGAAGTAAGAGGGAAAAGATCTCCAGCAGACATTTGGCTCTACTTCTTGACAGGACAAATGTGCAGACCTCTGTGGTCTGTGGTCCAGGGCATCATGCAGTAGGATGATGGCGGGGTAACCGTTTTGTCCTTAGAGTGTCCTTTGAGTGCCAGGTACCAACTCATTCCTGAGTCTCCCCTCCCACAGGAATGCTGGGGCACTAATCTAATCCTTGAGACTGAAGAGATCTATGTATCTCATATTTACATATTTATATTTATTTGTTTTTCTCATTTTTATTTTTTTTTCATCTCTCTCCCCAAACATCTCACTGGAAAGAAATCCCTCACTGGATGAGGGATGATGTTGTTTAAATAATTATGATTTAATTTTTAATGTACTACTAATAATGTTAAATATTCATGCATGAAGATACTGGTAAAATGTTCGTGTGTCCTACACGCCAGGCATTGTGTTAGCAGCTTTAAATGCTCAATCTCTGATTCTCACAAAAGACAGAGTAAATATGACAGTTTTCATTTTTCACATAAAGGGAGGGTCATGGTGCTTAAAAACATGTCTAATTAGTAAAGAACTGGGTTATTTCTGTTATACTCCATTGAGCTCAAAATAAATATACTTGAGTCATATTTGAATGTATTGCGAGATTGTAGTTTCTCTGTCACCAACCATGTGGTTTAAGGGGTGGGAAATACCAAAAAAAAGCATCCAAGTCTCATGGAAGGCATCACTCATTTTTCTGCTAAGCCCACGGGTAGTTTTGGAATTTTCAGTCTTTGATAAATGAGAAGAAACGTTGGCATCTCAAATTTATGGATAGAACTTTCTATCATTTTTATTCTTTTAATATATTCACTTAATACTTTTTTAATTACGTTCCTCTTTTCAGTGTGTGTGTGTGTGTGTGTGTGTCTATTTGCAGCTTTTCACTAATTAATGTGGCCACGAGGAATGTCAGTGGCTGACATCTAGGTCAGTGTACTAGGATCTGCTTAATTTGTACCATAAATTTTTTCTTAACCACAATATTATCACTTAGTTTTATCATGTTATACTCTAGCATCTCCATTTCTAATCTCTGGAAAAAAACAGGAGTAAATAAATGCAATAATTATTCCTTACACATAGTATTCTTCCCTAGTAAATTTCTTGCCATTTATTGCTGAGTAATTAACCCACCACTAATGGGCATTTGGGTCTCAGTGATGTTGCCCAAGACTTTAAAGGATGCACACAGCTCTTTTATGATATTAAACCTTAGTATGGCTCTCATATTTTGTGTGTGCATGTCTATGTGTGTATGTATACATATATTCAATTTAATATATATATATTGAATTGAAAGGCCAAACCAAATCAAACTTTCATTTATAGTTCTTATTCTAGCATTTCAGCAGTTAAAATGTCTAGATAATAAATTATAGAGTGAGCATTGTTCTCCTTTTAAAGAGAAAGAACACATTTGGCCTAGCAGGGGCATAAACCATGTCTTACAGATGGCCTCTTGTTAGCTGAGCTCTCTAGTTCCAGGTAGTAGGCAGCAAGAAGCATGGGCATTAGATTCAGACAAATCTGAGTTCAGTCTCTGCTCTGCCCTTAAATTGCTTGCTGTGTGTTCTCAGCTTCAAGTTTCACAACTACTGAGACTGTGTTTTCTTATTTATAAAGTGAATTAATAATAGGTATTTTTCAGAGTTGTTTTTAGCATTATAAGACTGTATCTAAGACCCCAGAATAATTATAGCTATTACTATGTTAATATTATTATAATTCGTATATAGTATATACATATAAGAAAGCAAATAAAAGGTTCAATTATTTTATAATTTATTGGTAAGTAAGGAGATACTTTACGTGGCATCTTTGATAGAGGAACACAGAAATAAGACATGGAATTTCCCATGAAGGAATTCATCCCAATAAGATGCATACATACCTGCACACATGCATGCATGCACACACACACACGCACATATATACTAAATATACTAAATATATATATATACACTAAATATATATATACTCTCTATATATACACACTAAATATAACTACATGCATACATATACAAGCAGACCAAATATCAAATCACGTGCAATAATTTCCTGAACTAGAAACATCAGGAGCTGTAAATGCTTGACCTCTTTCTCACCACCTGTCCAGAATCTCTGACCATTGTCAACTGTTCTAGATCAACGTCCCCACCTTGTGGACAGAATAAAGAGTCTGACCCCACATCACTTTCCCTTACTGCCTTCATTCAGATTTTGGGAAGACATTACAGTAAACCTTAGTATGGCTCTCATATTTTGTATGTGCATGTCTATGTGTGTGTATGTATACATCCAAGTCTCATGGAAGGCATGAGGTGGGGAGAGAGGCTTTGGTAATCTGGATGTGAATGGGTCATCTCTAAAAGATTTAGCTAGCATTCACTGCAGGCTCCATATTTGGTGAATTTTATCAAAGGTATCCCTTCTTTATAAAATACAGGTATATGTTTATCTCCTTCCTCTTTTCCCCTCTCTTCAAACTTCCCAGCCAGCCAACTGCTCAAAAGGTATTTCTTTACCTGAAATTGCACTAATTCTGCATTCTTTAACTCTGAAATTCTAATCTCTGATTACTACCTTCTATAATTTTATTTCTCAAAGTACTAAACATTCTTTTCTATCTCATGGTGACCCCAAGACCTCCTTATTCTCCTAATCTCTGCCTCTTCTTCTCCATTATGCCCACCACACCCATCCCCATCCTCAGAGGATTGTTTCCCATGTGCTAGGTGATCTTCAAAATTCTTTACCTATATTATCTCTTTTAATCATTTCAATCTTATATATTGGGTGCTATAGGTCCATGCTTCCCTACCCAATTTTAAATTCAAAATCTAAAAAGCTCTGAAAATTAAAAACAATTTTTTTACTCATTTGACATCAAGACCTGACACAAACTGAGAAGAGGCTATTTTTTAGTCTTTATTGATTCCACTGAACATAAATAATCATATTTTACTTTGGAAGTGCTTATATAATTATGGAATCGATAGTACAAACTCACTGGATATACACCTAAAATAGGATATGTGTACTGTAATGTCTTCCCAAAATCTGAAAAATTCTGAATTAAAAAACACATTTTGATCACAAAGGGTTGAAATAACAGACTGTGAATGAGTATTGCGGTCATAGTCACTTTACAGCTAAGGAAGGAGAGGCCAAAGTAAAGGGGCAGACCTGCCCAAAGTCATACACTAGTTAGGGACATAACTAAAATTCCAAAGTTGATCTGTATCCAGAACCTGATCTCTAAGCATGTGCTTCTTCTGATAAATGCTGTAGCCCTAAATTTTCTGAACTCGGTCCTATGCATTTTACCTTCATATTTTCAGCAGTCTTTGTATGATTTCTTGTTCTTAGTTTCAGGCTACCAAGAAAGCAATCTCATTGGTTTACTCCATTACTTAACAGCTACCAGTGGCTTCCCATTGGCCATAGGACTGGGTCTTAAATTCTCACAATGACATTAAAGACACTTTCCATAACATGGCCTTGGTCTATATGTCTAATCTTGACTCTTCAGTCTTTAACTCACTTTTGATATTCTAATTGCATCAGGACCCAAAATATTCAAACACTTCTATATGCCAGAGCCTTTAATCATGTGGTATTCTTTGCTTGGACTGTTCTCATATACTTTATGTACTTGGTGGTCTCTTGCTGAGTTTTCAAGGCCCAATTCCAATGCTACATCCTTTAATGTACCTTGCTAATTTCACACAGATGCTTCATCTCACTGCAACCCCACCAAAGCACTGTACCATTTTCCATAATATAATGGAATTTGCTCACACTGAAGTGCGATATATATGGTGTTTTTCTTCCCTTTGATTTGTGAGCCATTTAAACCATAACTTATTTTTCTTCTCAATACTCAGCTGAATTAATGATATATAAGAGAATCCTAATACTTGATTGAAATTAAAATACAGCATTCATGTGAATCATGTCTATTCAGATTTCATTACTTGTCCTCACATGCATCAGGGAATATTAAAATGTAGTTAGCAATTTAAACATGCCTCCTTTGAGTTTATGCAAAAAAAAAAAAAACCTGAAGTTTTATTTCTATCATTATAACATTTTATCAGCAAATGGAAGGATGCCTGACTTAGAGTCAATGCTCACTATATGGGTTAAATAAGTAGAAAAATGATAAATTCATTTATCATGTTGGGGTTTTAATCTTTAATTAATAAACCATTGTTTATCTTATTTAATTCCTATCCTGTGTGAATTAATGGCTAGTCTTATCTCTTTTGTCATTGACTTAATTCTTATGCTCGTATGGTCTTTCATCTTTGTTTTCATGTCTTAAGTTTGTAATCTTTTTCAATGTATCTTTTTATTTCATTAATCTACTTTGAGAATAAAAGTTTGGGTATTTTTGACTTGTCAAATACCAAACATTATTCCTGTTTTGGGGAATCCAGTGATTTATTCAAGCAAGAAAATTCTCCCATTCTTTATATATATAATATATATACTTTCCTGAGTAGTAGCACCTTTATACATTGTATTTTGTGTTTATTAGAGAGTATCGATATTTAGAGGAATTTGAATTGAGAATATTACTTTTAACATTCTACTGAAAGATTTTTTATTCACGTTTTATAAACAATGTATACTGGTGTCCCTTTGGGAAGAAAAATTTGTACAAGGATCTTAGCTTGAAGTTTGCTCTTCATTAGTACACATTTGCTGTTTTACACACATATATTTGTTTTATTTTCTCTGTCATTATTCCCCACCCCTCAAGGAAGACAGCAAACTGAGTTATGTCCAATAACTTTGTCATAAAATGCTGCTCTTCTGTTTTCATTGAATCATTGTCAACTCTCATGAACAGCAGTGTGCCAAGGGACAGATACAATCATTCATGACTGACATTTCTGCTCCAGACCTTGCTGTCTCCTCTTCCTGTCAGATGCTTCCTAAGGACTCCTCATTTATATTTTTTCCCATTGTTCTTCTATGTTCAACTGTATGAATGTTTTTCTCCTTCAGGAACCAAATGTAGTGTGAAAGACAGTAGAAACCAGCCATCAACCACTAAGTAGGAAATCACCTTGAATATCATAGATAGGGAATTTTAATTGGGTTAGTGAGCTTTGTCTATGAAGAGTATAATAAAGACCTTGCAAGAATCATTCTGAGTCTGGGTGCCTGGGTGGCTCAGTTGGTTAAGCGACTGCCTTCAGCTCAGGTCATGATCCTGGAGTCCTGGGATCGAGTCCCGCATCGGGCTCCCTGCTCAGCAGGGGGTCTGCTTCTCCCTCTGACCCTCTTCCCTCTCGTACTCTCTGTCTCTCATTCTCTCTCTCTCAAATAAATAAATAAAATCTTTAAAAAAAAAAAAGAATCATTCTGAGTCTAACTTTTTCAGCTCTATGGCCTATTCCTTATTATGTATAATTCTTATTCCTTTTCATATCACCTAAGATTCAGAACAATTGTAGTATGTCTTAGGAAAATTATCTCTATGAATATAGTAACTCACTGTTTTAGAGAACATACCTTTTGGTGAGTTTGTAAATGTTTATGACAACTAAGTTATATAATTTAAACCTATTAAAATTAGTCTTTACCTGTATCAGAGAATGAATCTGAAATCAAATAGAACTTTTACAGGGAAGCTTTGAGGCAATTTTCAGCTGTACTAGTAATTCCACACAACATCTTAATTCACCAAGTTGAAATTAAATATACATTCATTCATTAAACACCTGCTTTTGTAGGACCTACACTATGCCAAGCTCTGTGTTAGGCATGGAGACCCAGAGGTGAATAGGATGGAAAAAGCTCTCATCCTCATGGACCTTAAACTGTGGTAGGAAAGACAGACAATGAACAAATACTGAAGTAATTGAAACATAAGATGATATTGAAAAATGAGAAGTATAAGGTACTATCAACAACAAAGTAAGGTGATACTATATGAGTAAGGGTAGAACCCACCCTGAAGGTTCTGTCCACTTCTCTAAGGTGATACTGGAAGAAAAAAATCCTAACACTAAATACTGCATTTCTGTAATTCTAGTAATTGCATTCCTGATACAGTTTTTTCTTCCTCCCCCAAATTCAAATTATTCTAGAGCTTTGTCAGCAGTTGGAAAAGGAAATTGAAATATTTTAGGTGCTTTATAATAACATTTTCAGATGATATTCTATAAATTACATACTCATTTAGTATTAGTTGCACAATGTGCTTTTGTTTCCTTTTCACAGAAATATGTCTACATAGACACATGCAGTCCATTTCTGGTTGTCTGTTAAGCACTTACTATATGCAAGGCACTGTGCTAGGTACTGTTTATCAGATCTTGCCCAGCATTGCATTCTGTGTATCTAATGGGAGAGGTAGATATTTATCTGGTCATCACACTAGTGAAGACTTTATGTAATTACAAGTGTGGTGAGTGCTATGAAGGAAGAGTGCATAATGCTCTCAGAGTCTGTGGCATGGAGGTATGATTGAGTTGAGTAGATCAATGGGGGCTGCATGAGGAAGGGATGATTCCACTGAAACATGAGTGGGAATTAACTAGATGAAAGGAGGGAAAAAAAAGACCATTTCATATGAATTTGCTAAGAAGGGAAGGAGAATGGGCTATTGAAGGACTGCAAGAGAGTGAGTGCAGTTGAAGCAGGAGGAGGAAGAGAAGTCTGGTAGGAAATGAGGTTGGGCAGGGGGTTTCTGAGCCACTTTAATGTTGAGACTGCAGGTATCTCCTAATGTCATAATGTGGACATTGACTTTTTTTTAAAGATTTTATTTATTTATTTGTCAGAGAGAGGGAGAGCATGAGTGGGGGGAGGGGCAGAGGGAGAAGCAGGCTCCACACTAAGCAAAGAGCCTGATGTGGGACTTGATCCCAGGACCCTCGGATCATGACCTGAGCTGAAGGAAGATGCTTAGCTGACAGAGCTATGCAGGCGTCCCATGGACATTGATTTTTTTTTTTCTTTTTTAAAGATTTTATTTACTTGACAGAGACACAGCGAGAGAGGGAACACAAGCAGGGGGAGTGGGAGAGGGAGAAGCAGGCTTCCCGCTGAGCAGGGAGCCCGATGCAGGGCTGGATCCCAGGACCCTGGGATCATGACCTGAGCCGAAGGCAGATGCTTAATGACTGAGCCACTCAGGTGCCTGGAATCAGATCTTTCTACTCATTAATTAATTCTTCAGTTGTAACCATCCTGCTGTTTTTATACCTGTTTGTTCTTCATGGACATATTATATTTTTCTTACCCAATATTTCTCTTTAGTTACTGTCATGATTTCCTGTTTTATTTTATATTGCTGTATCTTTGCTTATCTTCTTAGGTATGCATGAAGCCTTTTATTTTTATCTTTTATATATTTTTTAAGTTTTTACTTAAGTTTCAGTTAGTTAATATACAGTGTAATATTAGTTTCAGGTGTACAATATAGTGATTCAGCACTTCCATACAACACCCAGTGCTAAAACTCTGATTTCATCTGTTTTTAAATTCTCCTTTAGATGTTATATATTGAGTTTATTGTCATCTTTTAAAAGTTATGTGGCCTCTGGGAGCCTAATAATTTTGGCCTGTGAACTCATGCATCTATAGTAATGTGAGTTGCTCTCTGTGGTGATTCAGGGAAGGCAGAAGGCCAGCCCTTGCCTGTCTCCCACTCGCCACTGTGACACACATTGCCATATATCTAGAAATAAATGTTATAATAAGTATGTAACTTATTTATTAAAAAGACTAATTTTTTTGTCATAAAATATGGATATTTTATTCCAGCTCTGGGGAATGAAAAAAAAAGAGGAACACATTCTTCTGCACACCATTCTAATTTAGCTGACATTAATTTGAAAAAGTTAAAGCAAATATGTATATGTATCTGTATAAATATTTATATATACACATACGTATTTCATCAGTGTTTATATATTTACTCTATTTTTGTTTTTTAATAAACACCCTTAAAAATCATTAAATGCATCCCAATACTTCTGCCTCTTCATCAATCATTTAATACTGTTTGGATTAAATTCAC
This sequence comes from Neomonachus schauinslandi, assembly GCF_002201575.2. NCBI lineage: Eukaryota > Metazoa > Chordata > Mammalia > Carnivora > Phocidae > Neomonachus > Neomonachus schauinslandi. The sequence goes on along the minus strand of NC_058407.1, from coordinate 119,569,094 downwards.
AGTTTGTGTTTTAATCCCTTATGTGATTGGTCAAACTGTACATTACATTAGAAGATGTGAGGGAAAAACTTCGTTTAAAAGTTATACCCTAAAAAAAAAAAAAAGTTATACTCTCTGTGTCACAGTTACCCTTTACATGATTTTTTCATCATTGTTTTCAACTTCACACATCTCGTAGTTCTCTACGCAGACTATTTCAGCTTCCAGTGCTGTACATATCCACATCTTCTGGATGGGACTGCCCGTGATCCATGAGCTTGGGGTCAAGCATAAACTTTGTTCTTCATGGACATATTATATATTATATATATATCAGGTGGTGTAGCACCTGAGGTGGATTCTGATTTTGTCTTTGTTTCAGAGCTGAGTTCTGCTGTCAAGGGCACTGAGTATTTCAGGCTGTCAGTTGTTTTTGCAGGTATTTCTATTTCAGCAGAATTTCCTAGCTTAGATTTTTCTTTAGGTTTAGGAAATGACTCTTTTTTGTTGATTTTTTGTCCACAATGATTTAACTGCTTCATAAATTTGCTGGCTTGTAGTATATGCCTTTTTCCGAGTTGCCTTTGCAATTATGGCTGAACTGGGTAGCAAACAGTTGCTCCTAAAGTGGCCAGTCCCAGTGGATAAGCAATTTTCTTAAACCTGGAACCTTTTCTTGCTGAAACCAAGCCTGCCAATCCTGAAACTGTAATCACTCCAAGTTTTGGAAGAAAATCTCGAGGTGGATTCTTCAGATAGATATACGCATCTTTTCCAAATTGTACCGTATCCATTATTCCATTTTTCACAAACACATAAACACTCTTGCACCAGCCAATATAATGACCAGTTGTAGTGCGGATGGGTGCAAAGCCCATTTGTAAATGACCAGGCTGTTCCTCAACATATTTAGACTGCAGAGGTGGTGCAGTATATATGGGGAGCTGCTCTGGTTTTACTAGCTGCTTTTTGTATTCTTCTTTAGCTGCATGCACAGTTATAGATGCACATATCAGGCCTCCAGGTATGGTTGTCAGCTTTCCCATCCTAATAGCCGCTATATCTGTGACCGTCTCCGTCTGAGTTTTTCATATGGTGGTAAAAAAGACTAAAGTTTTAGTGAGTGGCATGAAGAGTCCTGAACAAGTTAAAAAATAAATGATATCTCAGGGTAAAATAATTCAGTATTTAAAATTTCACCTATTTATTAAATTATTCTAAGTTTCATTTGGGAGACTGAATGTATGAGAAGACCAAAAGAACAACAACAACAAAAAAATTGAGGATGAAAATGTGACCTATTAAAATGCAACATTAAGACTTAACTCCAGTGTAGCAACTTTACGTTCCTTTATGTCTTTACTCTCTTACACTTATAATATTTATGCCTTAATTATTTGCTTTAAATACATTGAGAACCATATTACATGGTATTTTTCCTTCAACCATCAAAAATAAATTCGAGAGCATAAGAAAAGTTTATTATATTTACTCATATTTTAGCTGTTTTTTTTTATCCCTTCTTGATATTCTAAGATTCATTCCTTTATCTTCTCCTTTATGCTTAAGGAAGCTCCATTAGCCATTTATTTAAGGTATGTCTACTGGTAACAAATTCGCTTAATTTTCCTTCTTTTGAAAAAATCTTGGAAGGAGAGGTCTTGGGGCCCCTGGGTACTGGATTTGGATTGAAGTCTAGGCTCTGCTCGGCCTTTGCTTTTGGGGGGTGGGGGCAGAGTTTTAGTATTTCTTACTGCTTTTCTTTTCATGACACAAAAGGGAAACACTGACGTAAAGTATGAGGGCAGATACATTGCCAAAACAAATATGCAGTATATAAGATAAAGGATCAATATGCATAATACATGGCAAATCAGTTCAAAGTTGGGTAAATGGTTACATTACAAGAAGAGAGTATTCCTTCAATTTCTATAAATTAATTATCATTGTACTAATGTCTATTTTTACTATTATTAGTGTGGCCAATCACTTTTCATATGTTTATTGCCTTGGGTTGTTGATGGTTTAACATCCATATGAACGAATCCAAGAGATATGTCCTTGGCCAGTAGCAGTGTCATGAGTTGATATTAAGAGGTTTCTCATTTTTTTCAATTTAGAATGAATTGAAAATCAGAATATTAAATAAATAAAGCAACAGTGTATGTGGAACAAAAATGAGATTGACATATAACTATTTTTTTAAAAAATTGTTCTGATGTATATTGATATGTATCAGAAAAATAAATAAAATCTATATTTATGTAACTTTTCTAGTAATTTATTTTTCTGACTTTCGCATATTCGATTATTATCTCCACAGGTGAGACTCTCTTTTTTTTTTCACCTTTTTATTCCTGGTATCTAACATAGTACATGTGAACATCGAATGTTCGTGGAATAAATGAATGAATGGACAGATAAGCTAATAAGTAAATAAGTCTCCATTTTACATTTGGATGCATAATTTTGATAATTATGGGGGTAAGATTTGATATGTTATATTGAAAGAGGAATGATATGGGGCACCTGAGTGGCTCAGCTGTTAAGCGTCTGCCTTTGGCTTGAGTCATGATCCCAGGATCCTGGGACTGAGCCCCACATCGAGCCCCACATCGGGCTCCCTGCTTGGCGGGAAGCCTGTTTCTCCCTCTCACACTCTCCCTGCTTGTGTTCCTTCTCTCCCTATCTCTCTCTGTCAAATAAATAAATAAAATCTTAAAAGAAAAAGAGGAGTGATAGTAAATATATTAGAATGATATTCTACAGTCATCTGCCTTTAGGTTGGTCCACAGTTGGTTTTCAAAAGAATTCACCCTCGTTTTCTTTTCTTACTACATAAAATGATAATGGACGTATTATTCAAATCTCCTTTTCACTAGAAGGTCAGTTGTAAGACTGAAGAAATAGTTTTTATGTTATTGATTAAAATGATCACACAACCTTCTGTGATGGTATTTGTTGAAAACCCTTTGGGGGGCTTGTTATAGTTAATGAGTGGCTCTAGAAACTTCAGAAGTAGATTAATAGGAAAATACCAGCAAAGTGAGTTAAGTTTGTAAATTAAGACAGACTTTATTAATATCCATGCCTGTTATGTTGCTATGTGTCAGACATGCCCTCTCTACTTTAATCTTTAATTTAACTAATCATTCCTTTGATTCCACATCACTATGACATCACTGATAGTTAAAGATTAACCTTGAAAAAGGCTTCTCTTCTTTAGTCATCAGAAAGATATGAAATTCCATTAATTAGGTGTGAATTTCCCATCCCCTTTAAGGCAAAAGTTACAGGAGTCTCTGTGTGTAAAGATTTATCGTATTTTTTGGCGGTGGCAGGGGAGGCTGTTCAGAAATCTGTCTAGACACCATTAGTTGTTTTGCAAAGTTAATTTTGGATTAACTGATATGTGGCTCTGCTTTCTCTGTAATTCAGCCAAGGAAGAACTGCTTGATTGTGTCTCCCTCAGCAGAACAAGATGTCAGCCATATTTATCAACATTAGTGCCCTAAAAGCAAGAACCTATAGAAATGTAATTCTTTTGGATCCTTTTTTCAAATATTTCTCTTTTTCTTCAGCTTATGGTAAAAAAAAAAATACCTGTAAATTACGTATTTCACAGTTGCATGCTATAAATCTGTTGGAACAGGTGCTTGATATTCTGGTTGCCATTCCCCTCAATTCCACAGTTTTGATTACAAGCTTCAGACATGTTATTCTTGTTAATTTGTTATGCGAACAAAATAGTGGACCCTAGATATTAGTTATGTGGGGTTAACCATAAACATAAACATATATGTACGTATATATAATAACATAGCAAGTATATATATTTATAATGCTATATATATATAGCAAATATATATTTATTACTCTTTCTTTGCAATGTGTCAGTCATCATGATTTATTAAAACATCTAATTCTCAGGAGGAGCTAGGTCCAGAAGAGCAACAAACAATGAAAACCAACCTTACACATTCAGAGGAGATACTTACATAAGTTTTTTAGAAAATTAATTTTTCCTTTATAACTGAAGAGTGTGGTATAGAAAAAGTTGTAGTTGATGCTCATATATCAGTCATAATAGAATTTTTTAGATAGCCAAAATAATACATTAATAGGATTTTTGAAATCCTAATGATCTTGGGAATCATCACTTTGCCACCATGGCTCACTTCACTATCCCTTTGTCATACCCATCAGAGATAGTGATTTCTCCCACATATTCCTCCTTCCATTTCTTTTTTTCTCTTTTCCCATGTAAATTATTTCCACTCTTTGAAGGAAGGTACAATCTAAATAATTACAGAATATGAATAGAAGATTGGGAGAGCATCCTGAGCTATAACCCAGGATTTCTGTAAAATGTTCAGACCCCATCAGATATTGAGGATTTTGTGTGCATGCAAAGGAGAGGTGGAATGAACCAAGTAGGCCACTCCTAAATAGTGGTGTCTCTGAAAACACCAAAACAGATTTATCAGTACTTCTTCTAGGAAACACTGTAGTAGATTAATATGCCTCTGTTTTATTTATTTATTTATTTTTAAAGATTTTATTTATTTATTTGACAGAGAGAGAGAGAGTGATCACAAGTAGGCAGACAGGCAGGCAGGCAGAGGGAGAGTCAGAAGCAGGCTCCCCGCTGAGCACAGAGCCCGATGTGGGGCTCATCCCAGGACACCGGGATCATGACCTGAGCCGAAGGCAGACGCTCAACCGACTGAGCCACCCAGGCACCCCTAATATGCCTCTGTTTTAATGAGATCAAGTATATTATGGATGTTATCAGAGTTCCAGTGTTTGTTTTTTAATCAGTTTTCATTAATCAGATGCTTCTGTTCTAAATGATTGGCTTTTTTTCTTCGTTTGTGTTTATTTCTCTAATGCAGACAGAGAAAGGACTGTCAAAAGTATGGCAAGAAAGTGAGCAGAACTCTGGTAATCACTGGCAAAGGGCTGTCATCCTGCTAGGAAAGCTAAGGAATTTTGAAGTCCTATTCCAAGGGATCAGAACAAGGGATCTAGGAGGAGGACCTGCGATTGATGACATTGAATTTAAAAACTGCATGACTGGTAAGTTCCTGGAAATCACTTCCATTTGGAACAACTTTTATAATCCCGCCATCTTATCATTACTTCTCATTTGCAAAATGTTCTGCTGAAATATATTTGGTACCTCCATACAAATCAGTTGAAAGAGATCATTTCATAAACTTACATGTTAAGAGAGGATAGCGTCTCCCTCCCACAAGCACACAAGCATTTAATTCCTTGCCTCCTTCAGACCATCCCCTCTCTGACATGTAGAAGTGTTTTCCTTTGCATTGACTTTTCAACACAACTTAAGGGCATGCCTAATATTTACATACCTTTATCCCAATTAATTTAAAATGAACTAGTAAAAAAAATTGTTAGAAAGCTGTCACTTAGCAGATATATGAGAAATACATTCACCCAGGTGTAATTCAGGCAGAACTTGAATTGAGAGCAAGGCTTTGGGTATTTAAAATGCTACTCCAGCAGGTGAACAGCAACTTGAAAAATTTTGCTATCATTTATCTCACTTCCAAATGTGTGAAGTGTAACTATACTTAGATTTTCTTTACAGAACTACCCAGAAAATGTCAAAAATAATTATAAATATACTTGCACAGTTTCACAACTGGCAAAGTTCTTTCTGAGGCACTCTTCCATCTGATTTCCAAAATAGTGCCATGTGATATACACTGCCAACGAATTCTACACTGATTCTCTTGGAGGCAAGCTCCTGACTGCGAGCAAAACTTGAGTGCTGTTTAATTTTATTATTGCTCTCACATTAAAGTATCATTTCACTGAGCTCAAAAATGTGATTCGGTATTTGGTGATGCTACAGCATCTGCTCTTTTTATGAGCAAGGCTGCTTCAAAGATCCCAGATGATGTAGGGAGCACAGAGCTCCGGGTATTCATGTCAAGAGAGGGACAGGATTTGGGCTTGGAGATGTTTGGGAGACTGTTCTGGACAACAGAAAATGAGGTTCTGAATATATAATCATGAAAATATATCTTAGAAGATATGCGTTTATTCTAGAAGGATGTGCTTCTTCAGTTCTTTGCTAGTCACCTTCCTAATAATATGCCAAATTTCTATTATAGTTAGTTCTTCAATCTATAAATGATTCTGGCAACTTAAAAAAAAATCTCCAGAACTTTTTTTCTAAGATTTTAGAAAGAAAGGAGCTTTTATTAAACTAGAGAGATTCCTTTCCTCTAAAGAGAGGCAGAATGATTATTAGATGGGTTGAATCAGGACAGAAGAAATCGGAGCGTTCTTATTCCAACTTTGCCAGTTTCGTGGAGAAGTTTGCACTGTTTTGTTTTCCCCATTCTTTTAAAGTCCTATGAGAATTTACATGATTATAATTAATTTTATTCAGCTCAATCTAATGCTCAGCTACTGAGAAACACTTTAATATCTTATGTTTAGTGATAAAGTACTTTCTAGGTCTATAGTTCTTTCTGTGTCCTCAAAATAAAGAGGCAAATTATGACCAATTGTACTTGAATATAGTCTGTTGTGTATCAAATATGTTTTAGGACAAAGTAGCTATTGCTTTATTAAAAAGCAGTTAAAGCCCAATCTGCTACAGATAATGAAGGTTTTCAGATTATGTTTTAGTTAATATGTTTTCAGATATGTTTTAGTTAGAAAGAAGAAAAAAACATTCTGAGAAAGTGTGAAAGAATATCTATGGAACTAAAAGACAATGATTATGTTGTCTCCTTAAACTACATGCCAGTAAAAATTAGTGTTACTCAGAATTTGTTACCCTAAGCTGCTTGGCACTATCACCAATTTAGAAGAGAATGGTATTTAACTAAACCTAAACATCAGAAATGCACTATAGAACAGTGGTTAAGAACAAGGAGTCTTGGGTGCCTGGGTGGCTGAGTCAGTTAAAACATCTGACTCTGATTTCAGCTCAGGTCATGATCTCAGGGTTCTGTGATTGGGCTCCATGCTCAGCAGGAGTCTGCTTGAGATTCTCTCTCTTCCCTCTCCTTCTGCACCTACCCCACACCCCCACTCTCTCTCTCTCAAGAAAAAAAAAAAAAGAAGAAGTCTGGAGTCTAACTATCTGGGTGTGGAATCAGCTTTTCCGTTTACTAGTTTGGGTGACTTTATTTTACTTTGCCTCAGTTTTCTTATCAATAAAATGGGGACGATAATGATAGGACTTCCATCATAACTTTCTGTGAATATTAAGTATGTTAATATATGTGAAGTGCTTAGAAGAGACTTGACACACAGTAAAATTGGTATATCACATTTTATTGTTATAGTTGTCACCATTCCTATTGACCTTGACCATATTCTCAGTTGGTGTTTTATTGCCCTGCACTAGGTAACCAACTTCAAATCATATGCAAACACATTGCCATAAAGTCTATCATGGAATTGTTGCTGTTTGCCATTTGAGATGAAGAACTTAGAACATTACTTCATATTTATCTGTCACATACTACCCATAACAAAAGACCATATATTATACGATACCGTTTATATGAAATATCCGTAATAGACAGATGTGTAGAGACAGAAAGTAGATGAGTGGTTCTTTAGGGCTCCTTAGGGCTGAAGAAAAAAGGGGTGAGGAATAAGTGCTAAGGAATATGCATTTCTGTGTAGGATGATTCTCTGTAGGATGAAAATATTGTGCATTTTTTATGGCAGTTGCACAACTTCATAAATATATGAAAGCCATTAAATTGTAAACATAATATAGGTGATCTTAATGTATGTAAATTCTAAATTACAAATCAGTGAAGTTGTTTAAAATCTATATAAAAGTAGGAGAATTACAGAAACATGGTCGTGGTGGTGGTGGGGTTTGTGGCAGAGTGGTTTTTGGATTTTCCCAAGTTCTCACATCCAAACAGTCAGAGCACCTAGTTAACGAAGTCAGTCTGTCACAGAAAACATAGACAACAAAATTAAGTGAAAATGCATCCCTACAAAAGCCAGTATATAAGCAAATAGGGATAAACCACCAACAACCACAAGACCTGTGTGTTATTTATGTCTGTAAAGGAGAAGACAGGAGAATCATGAAAGAGCCAACAGATATTCACTGGGAAATTCAGTCAGGTGGTTTGAGAATGGTAGCTAAAACTGGAAGGGTTTCACTCACTTATGGAATGAGTGGGTCCAGGGCTCTGTGGGAAGTTCTGGGGGGTGGGAGCCATTGACACCATGAACACTCAAAGTGGATCCACCATGATTCCCTTCCATTTCAGCAGTTCACATTCATAAACCCAGCAAAACCAAGCATTAACACACACAGCACTGGGACTAGAATCAAAATTGAGTAGACTAGGGACAGATGAAGAAAAGAGAAGACCCACATCAAAGTGGGGGATGGGGACTAAGCCAGAAAATCACAAAAAGCAAGGCACCATATGTTTTTATAGATTTATGTAGATTCTATAGACTTATAACCTTTTTCAGGGATTTAGCACTAATCCTCTAACTTTGGCTATGTCATTATAGAGCTTCAGTTTTCACATTTGCAGAATGACAGGATCATAATGGACTCTCTGGGATTTTCCTAGGACTCTCTGACAGCTCTGGAGTCTATGTATATTTTTAAAAGTTTGGAATAGTTGAGATCAATTTAAAATTGATGAAAAGTGAATATGGAAGAAGGTGGAGGATATATATGATTTCTATGTATTTCTATTTATATTTGGTGGTTATCTACTTTACCTGAAAATAAGAAAGCTATCTGAGCTTCATAGTTACTTTTTATTTTCCATTCAAAAACTTACAACTCAATTTATTAGATAATATTTAGTACATGACCAACATAAAGCTATATGTATTATTTTTTTATTTCTTTGCATTCTGAATACATCACGGTACTATCTTCAATTTACTATCAAATCTGTTGTATTTCTCTAAAAAGAAAAATAAGGCAAAGGCATAGACCTAGTCTTCAGTCTGTCCAGGGACCCATTAAGAAGCATATCTCCTTTTTGGATAAGTTAACAAGGAAGCAAGTTGCTTATTCATGGAAAATTAAGTAACAGATTAGGAACTTGGTATCTCCTCTTTTTAAATTCACGTTGATTTAAAATGTTTTTTTTTTTTTTTTTATAAAAATCTTATAAAATGGGCGCCTGGGTGGCTCAGATGGTTAAGCGTCTGCCTTCGGCTCAGGTCATGATCCCAGGGTCCTGGGATCGAGTCCCGCATCGGGCTCCCTGCTCAGCGGGGAGCCTGCTTCTCCCTCTGCTTCTCTATCTCTGTCTCTTATGAATAAATAAATAAAATCTTTAAAAAAATCTTATAAAATGCAACTACCATCCTATAGCAGAGAGAAGTAGGACTGGAATTTATATAGACAGGAAAGAAATATTCCATCATTGTAATTATCAAAGTGTAAATTCTAAATTTAAATGGTCACTCATTTTCCAAGAGAGTATTATTTACTAAGTACAGTCATTCAGCTGATACTTATTGCATTTGCTATGAATACTAAGTAGCATTTATGTCAGTTGTTAGGAGCCCAGTTTTGCAAAACCATTAGGTGCAAATCCTAGGTTACCCTCTTGCTGTCTGCTCTGTGGTTTTAGGCAAGATACATGATCATCTTTTGTCCCATTTTTCTCAGCTATGAAATAATAATGCTGCTTACATCTTGGAGAGCTTTAGGACTAAATCATTTTCTTCATGCAAAGTGCTTTGAAGAATGCGTGAGATCCGCAAACACTGAATATTTGTTAGCTAAAAGTATAAAGGAACAATAAGTGCAGGCTTGATATTGTTTTAGGCACAACACTTTTTATATCATCCTTTAAGATCTGGTTCTGTTCTGTTCACCCGCTCAGCAAACATGTATTGATTGCGTGGGCTGCAGAAAACTGTACAGTGGACTGTGCACATCTCCTCCGAACAGGCCTGAAATGCACGTGTTACAGTGTTTGGCTTTATTGATTTTCCAGTTCCCGTTTCAGCGCCCCTGCCTTGACTCCCGGCACTTCCTCCCCTACCCCACATGCCCCTGTGCCTTATATTTCCCAGACTGCTCTGTGAACTGTTTCCAAGAAGCTAGTAAGCCTGGTCCGTTAACCTGGTACCTTAGGGTGGGAGCCAACAGTGTCAGATGTTGCCTTTTCAACTGAAACATCTAGAAGATGCAATTGAATGATGACCAGATTTTAGTTCAGGGAAAAGGAAGGAATAATTCAGGGAATAGAAAATGCTTCCAGAAGTCAATAAAATCTTCTAAGTAGACAGTAGCACAGTAGCTACTCTGTCTTTCTCTAAATTCATACAAAACAAAACACATCACGCTTCCCTAATAATCCTAAATGTGAAAGGAAGGAAATAGTTTGGGGATAAAGTAAGGGAAGCCAGAGCGTCATTATAATTTTAGATGTCTGGTGCATTGTCTTCACACATAAATTGAAAAGGCTTACTCTTTTATTATAACCACTTTCACACCTTTCATTTTTCCCCTCAAAAACTGTATGTAAAATGACTCCTAAGTGTCCTTTAAACAGTAATTTATCTGGAGTGAAAAATAGTGGCTTGATGATAATGATTTCAGTGCAGCATTACTCTGGATTCAAATTGAACTTGGGAGATCACAAAACAGTGATTGCTCTATATAAAGTTCACGAATACATAAATCTATAAACAGAAGCCTGTAGAGTTTGCCTTCAAAACTTAACCTTCTTCACTTAGTTTAGATGAAAAGCTGTATTTCTACTTAAGATATGAGTCCTCCAAGTGTTGCTTTTAGATCTCACACAATTGTCGTTTAAAGTATATGTTGTCAGAGAAGAGAAGAAAAAAAAAGAAGAAAGGGAGGATGGCAGTGAGTAAAAAAATATAATAATAACTGAATATCTCACCCTAATGAAATAATTAAAAGCCATTTATAATAACTAATGGGTAGATGATTTGTAGCTCTGTATAATGTAAGGGTGGATAAAGAATGAATGGGTCTATGGATGGATGGATGGATGAACGGACGGGTGGATGGGAGGACAGGTAGATTAATAGAAGCCGTTTACTCAAATCTTGGTGTATGTGTGAAAATTCAGATCAGAGCAAGTTTCTGCCTTCATTGAGTTACATTCTGGTGGCAGACGCAGATAATAAGCAAAGTAATATGTAATATTGTGTCATGTGGCAATAGAGGCTATGAATGCTATAGGGAGAAAGCTATGGAGATTATTAGCTTGATTAGAGTGGTAAGAAACAGTCTCTTTGATGGTTAGAGTTGAGCAGAACCTTAAATGAAATAAGAGGTGACCATGCAAACATCTTAGTGAGGAGTTCCTCCAGACCAGCCAGGCAGATCTATTAGGAGGAAAGCACATTGATGGATGAAGCAGAAGAAAAAAGGGTAGGGGGATAGTGATGGGTCTCATCATTCAGAACTTTGTCATCAGAAATGCCTGCTCTAAACTGGGGATCTCCTTACAGCACAGGAGTCAAATAGGTTGACTGGAGTTGGTCTCCCTAGGTTTAAATTCTGTCACTGCCACTTACTTGCCATGTGACCTTGAATACATGCTTATCATCTCTGTTGCCTCCATTTCTTTATGGCAATAAAAATCAGACCTACTTTTATAGATTTGACAAATTAACATATGCTAAGATGTTTGAACAGAAACACTTTAACTACTTAATAAATTCTAAACATATGATTATCATCATAATCATCACCATCATATTTTAATTTAATCCTCAGTAAAACTCCAGAAAATTAAGGTACCCAGAGGTTGGCAATAACTAATACCAGCCAGGTTGATTTCCTTACTGATGCTTAACAGCATAAAACCTTAGCCATAGTTAGCCATAAAAACATGGGATAGTACTAAAATCATGATAAATACGCTTTCCCTTTTTAGTCAAAGAAAGGTAACTGATTTTTATTGATTCAAAAATTTTGATTCTTCAGTAGAGAAGAGTGGTGATATCTGTTCACGGACTCATAAACAAATACTACAATTTTTTTTAAACCTATCATTGTTTGTTGTAAAGATTATTTACTATTTGCAAAATATCCATTTTCTTTGCACGTGTCCCAGATCCTTTTGGGTAAGTGGATCCATGTGAAAAGATGTGGCCAGAGTGCTCTGAGGAAGTAATGTGTCACTTCCAGGTTGAAGTGCTGGTAGACAACCCTCCAGGTCTCCTTTCTGATGCTGTGGTAGGAGGCCTTATTTTCCAGAAGTTGTGTCTCCATCTGCCTGGTCTTCCAAATTGGTAGAGAAAAGTCCCTCTGCCAATTTGTTTTAGATGTGTATAGTAAGTGACCCTCCAGAAATGGTGCTTTTGAGATTTTGGGTTATTTATTATGCGTCATATATGTAATCTACTTGGTCCTACCTAACACACTGTGCAATTTCCTATATTACAGAGGGAATATTTTTACAGCTAGAGCTATTATAGAATTGTACTATACATATGTCGGGTTGTATTTGACATTGGATTGTCCAGCATTGTAACCCTCGAAGCAGATGCATTTGTTGTCTTTGAGGTTACCGCATCAGGATTGTGGTTGCTTAATTAATGAAAAAAAAGAAATCACGACCCAAGCTATCAATCCTTTGCAGGTTTTTTTTTTTTTTTCCAAACTGAAGATGTAAAAGAGAACGATACCTATCTTTCAGATTCTAATCTAAGTATGTTAAGAAAGAGCTTTCAGCTATCCTGCTCTAGCCTTGTGGGGAAAGTGGTCAGGAGAAAAGTTGACACTACACAAAACTCAGAACCAGGAGGTGGGGAGCCCCGTGGCGTCAACCCTCTGCTTTCAGTTATTGCCAGCTTTAGTCTTCACTTTGCTTTATTGCTTGAATTGATGTGAGACAGGCCTCAGGAGAGAGGCTTCATTGTCAAGGTCAACCAACATTGTTCTTCAATAAAACTTAGAGCCAAGTTATTTGCTTCTTGTAAAATCAGGGCACCAATTCTTGTTCTTGGTCCCATGCCCATATTTTTAAAAACAGGACTATGCAATTGAGGTTATTATATCTATAATCAGCTATTTTAAATTAAAAAATCAAAGCCATGGATAGATCTAATTACTTTAACGTTATATTGAAATCATTTGTTACATACCTAGAAAATATCAGATATTACTTTATCTTTCAATATAATTGATAAGATTACTGTTCCAGTGTCAAAAGGTCCATATTTAAAGCTGTAATTATAATCATATCACAATGATAAACTAAATATTATAATTGATGTGATTATACTTGATTATAATCCAAGCAAAATGATATAGCTTCATTCATTCATAATATTAAGGAAAAGTAATTACTCAAGCATACATTTCAATAAGGTTTAAATGCCTTTGAAATACCCCTAAGTTCAAATGAAGGCTACTGTAAATCTGAATACTAACATTATCCTTGGTTCATATAGTTTCTAATTAGAATTTTTGTTTTAATTACAGTGAACATTTCCACACTTTATACCTTGGTCAGTAAGACCATTGCACAGAGTATTTGTGACAATATGGCACCTCAGTTTTTACTGAATTATGTTTTAATAATTATTTTCTATTCATAACTAATATTCATATCAACAAGACTTCCATTTTAAGTTAATGTTTTTTTTTTTAAATTTTCCATTACACAGTTGAAAAATATGCTCTTCAGTCCTGAAACATTAGTGCAAATATATATAATATATATAAGCCACAGGTGTACTTTAAATAAATAGATGTGGCACTCAAGAAATTAATATCATTGGATAAACATAAAGGGCTAGGTTTCAATAAAATTTGCATGTATAGATACATGTACATATATTAAGACAAGGCTAGAAATAAATTTTCTTGTCTACTTGATGGAACACATATACACAGAGGCATATATGAATTTCTGAAAAACCTCATATTTTGAATAGTCACACAGGGAAAGGGCTTATGGGAAAAGAGCGTTGGGGCAAGCCACTCGAAGCATAGTTAACTAAGTTAAATGCTTCTAATAAACAATAACAACCATAATAAAAAAAATACTAGCCCAGTATAAAACATTTTAAAATCCTAATAGAGGAACTTTTCAGTAAACGTATTACTTGACTTAAAAAGGGGGGTAAGTTGGGAAGCAAGAAATCTTGGTGGAAGGGTGGTTTAAAAAATGTGTAAGGCTGTTTAATAATGGAGACACAGGGAAAGTGCCCAAAGATTGGAATAACTATACAATAAATAAACACTTGCAAAGAGAGCATGTAGAGAAACATTGTGAACACTAGATAACGCACATACTGAATAGCCCTTCATCTTTCTTGGCTCTCTGGTTTAGCTGTGTTGGTTTTCTTCCTTGGTGGCACAAGACATTATTGTAGTGAAGAAAATCATATAGGAATCAGCACTATTTCTGTGTTGTATTGGCCTAATCCCCCCCCTACAGAAACATAGATTACCTATGAAATAATCAAGACAGTAGAAGGAAACTGGTACCTACTAGACATTAGTGGGTGCCAAGATCAAACTAGACTGAGCATATGCATGATTTCTTTTAAGGAGGGCATAAGGATATTTAATACAGAATGGGTTCTTGAAGGATTTGAGCAAAATAAGTCACACAAATTGTCTGGAAAGTTGCCTCGGCAGATTTGGGAAATACAGTTTTCAATTGTTGACTCAAAGGCCAGGAAGGAACTCAGCAAAAGAAACCAAGTGTGGTTTGGATTTCTTTCCACTAGTTTACTTTTTGGTCTTTTGGTCTTTATACATTCTTATGATAATTTCTAGGAAGTCTCAAGGTTAATTAGGTCTAGTTTAATTGCCAATAGCATTGAACACAAAGGGAGTTTATTTAAGGATAGGAGGCATTTCAGGAAACCCAAGATCAGGAACACAGTCCAGCTTCAGGAAGATTCTAAAACCAAGATTGAAGAGGGAACTTGAGCCATGCTTTTTCTGTGCCTCTTGTCTCTTAACTGCATCTCTGCACATCTATTTCAATCCCTCACCCTGTGGAACCAGCTTTCTCTGCTTCACCATGCATAAGCAGAAAACATGACTATACCTCACGATTTAAAAGCCCTAACAACATTGTTGCAGAAACTCATTAGTTATATTTCTAAATTCTCTGTTAGAGGACTCTGATTGATTTTGGGTCAAATGACCTTCATCAGAACTGTAGTCTGATGGCAGGGACATATTGTACATGTAAGCCTACTGGGACCAAAGCTTGGTGACCATATAGATGAGAGTGAATCATCAGATGAAGGGAGTGAGATAAACAAGTCCACTGTGGGCCCATTGACAATGTATTCTTCGGATGTTACATCATTCATTCAATAAATATTAATATAATACTTCCTACAGGGGCACTTGGGTGGCTTAGTCAGTTAAGCTTCAGCCTTCAGCTCAGGTCATGATCCCAGGGTACTGGGATCGAGTCCTGCATCGGGCTTCCTGCTCAGTGGGGAGTCTGCTTCTCCCTCTCCCTCTGCCCCTCCCCCCACTTGTGCTCTCTCTCTCTCTCTCTCAAATAAATAAGATCTTTAAAAAAATACTTCCTACAAATACTGAAGTATAGTACACAAATGAATTGACTATTTCAATAGATGGCTAGTCTAATGGCACAGATAAAAAGCAATGAACTGACCTAGACTATGCAGAATAGAGAAGGGGGGAAGGGTGTATGAAAAATTGTGGGGGAGATGACAGTTTAGGATGGGTGCTTTAGTTCTAGTCATTATGTCTACCTTCCAGCTGGCAAAAAAAATAAGGTGGAGAAAGAGGCAAAGAGCATATACTAACTGTCCTTTAAAAGATTTCCTTAAAGCCGTTGCACATCAATTTCACTTATAACTAATTAGCCAATTTTTTGTTGCATGTTCAAGCTATAAAGAAATCCAGGACATGTGTTTATTCAAAACTAAGGAAGAAGGTAGTGGATGTTTGTTTAGAGAACTAATAGCCTACCACAATTTCCTGCTAGGCAATTTCTCAGCCTAAGAGCATACAGAATTATGACTTTAAAGGTATACTGTCCAGGTGTCTGGATGGCTCAGTCAGTTAAGCATCCAACTTTTGATTTTGGCTCAGGTCATGATCTCAGGGTCCTGGGATTGAGCCCCACGACAGGCTCCCTGCTCAGTGGGGAGTTTGAGGATTTCTCACTCTCTCCCTCCCTTTGCCCCTCTCCCTGCTCATGTTCACACACTCGCTCTCTCTCTCAAATAATCTAAAATTAAAAAATAAATAAAGGTATATTGTCAAACCCTTCTTCAGAGCACCCTGTTTTTTGCTGTGTTTCTCCATATGCTCTCTGCTAAGGGTGCCTATTGCTTAGCTCTCAATCCTTGGGCAGATCCTTCTCCCCCTCCCCCCATCTCCATAATATTCCCTTAACCCTTTTTCTTTTTTTACTTTTTTAAAAATTTTATTTTATTATGTTATGTTAGTCACCATACAATACATCATTAGTTGTTTTTTTATTATGTTATGTTAATCACCATACATCATTAGTTTTTGATATAGTGATCCACAATTTAAACCCCCACCTTTTCCATTAAGATTGCTTCCTTTTCCATAATTTTTGAGAAGTACATTTTTTCCTAATTTGGTAGGTGAATTGATATAGTGTTTTAATTTACATATACAATTAATAATGAGGTTAAATTTTTAACCAGTGTGCTCCTTATTCACATTCACATTTCTTCTTTTGAGAATTGCCCATTCATTCCCTTGCCAAAGATTTCTATTGATCTTTGATTTGGACATTCTCTTTCTTCACTAACTATATAAACCCTCTTTTATAAGATATATTCTAAATATATTTTTCTTTTCATTGTCTTTTCATATCATTTATAGTACTTTGAGAACATTTCATTCACTTAATTCTATTTAATTTAATGACGGTTTTACTTTATAGGTTTGCTTTTGTCATTAAGTTTAAGAAACACTTGGAGATTAAAAATATTCTTCCTGTTTTTCTGTTTTTCCTCTTTAATTTTAGTGCTTATATTTAAATGTCCTTACACCATACTTTTCCATCACCATAGAGATTTTGTCTAACTTTAATTATGCTTTATAATTTTTGTTGTTCCTTTTTCCCAAGTGCCCTACCAAAAACAATTCACGTAACATTGTTGTTTTCTCTACAACATTCTGGTACATTTTACTTTCCTAGTATTTTGATCTGCTATTTTATTTTTTAATTTGTTGTGTTTTGCACTGGGGGGGAACATCCTAGTTTCATTTTAGTTGTTTATTTCTTAGTGGTTAATTAGAATTCTCTTAACATTCTTACTCTGGTGGAAACTAAAATGTGGAATTAGGTGATTATCCTGATTATCAAGGACTCATAGGAATTCATTTGGCAGGATGATGCTTTCATTTTCTTAATTGCTTTAAATATAAGCATAGTCCAAAGTATTAAAGGTCCTTTTAATCTATATGAAAGCTAAATGGGTTGGTTGACCTATTAAAAAAAAAAGGAAAGAAAACCAAAAAGAAATGAAAATATTAAGTTCACATTTTATTATTCACTAATTGATCTGTTACTGTTGATATATCTCGAGATCATCTTTAGCAAGAGCTATTTTATGCCTAGATATATTTTTATGAGTTGAGTCATTGATTGAATGTTATCTCAGTATATATTAAATATTGTAAGCTCATCGAAATGAAGTTGAGTGGAAGACAGCTTTTTGGGGGCATTGGGTGCACTTTCCCAAGAAGCTATGGGATATGTTCCAAAAACCACAAGAACATATGCACAGTGAGGCATGTGGAATCTTTCTACGAAAGGTCAGCCTTAGCCTCAGTGATTAGATGATCTGAAAAATTCAGAATCTCCAGTCTTCTGGGATCCCAGAAAGCCCATTTCCAGAAATCAGCCCACTCCCTGCCTCATGTCACAGCCTTTTTCCTTACTTGTTCTGATCCTAATGTTAGACACAGTCTACTATGACAAATGTGTTTTCCTTCCTTTCTCTTTCTGTCTCTCCCTTCCCCTGCTTTCTTTCTTTCTCTCTAATCCTTCTTTTTCCTTTCTTTTTTTGCTAAAACAATTTTGCTTCCTTTTGTGAAAGGCATCAGTCATCATGGCAGTCAACCTTCGCTACACACTAAAATCTCTTGGGGAGCTCAAAATAATATCTCTATCAAGGCCTCCTTCCAGACCAATTAAACTGTTATCTCTGGGTGTGGGGTTCAGGCATCCATAATTTTTCAGGCTTTAGGTAATTCTAACATGTAGCCCTTATTATACATATAAAACAGTATCTTAAATTATGTTTTCAGTTTAATATTAGAATAAAATGATCCCCTAAATTACTGTACACAAATTAAGTGCATTATCTATACTTTGGAAATTTTCTTTTTCTTTTTTTTTTTTCAAAGATTTTATTTATTAACAGAGAGAGAGACAGCGAGAGAGGGAACACAAGCAGAGAGAGTGAGAGAGGGAGAAGCAGGCTTCCAGCCGAGCAGGGAGCCTGATGTGGGACTCAATCCCAGGACCCTGGGATCATGACCTGAGCCGAAGGCAGACACATAACGACTGAGCCACCCAGGCGCCCTATACTTTGGAAATTTTCTATGTGCACTTTTCTGCTGGAGGAAATCTATCCTGGCCTTTCATGATAATCATCCTCTGGAATTCATTTTTTGTTGTAGCGCAATTGATTGTACTAAATAATGTTATTTAACTTGGTCAGTTTTTTGTACTTGATATAAATAGGGTTATACTATAAAATCATGCACATTTTTGGTGACTTGCTTCTTTTTTAGCTATATGGTTTTGAGGTTCTTCACTATGCATGGAACCATGACTCATTAATTTCATCAGTTTTATGTAGTCATGGATGATTATTCCTTGGCTCAAAAATAATTTGATTCAGGGACACCTGGGTGGCTTAGTCAGTTAAGCATCTGCCTTTGGCTCAGGTCATGATCTTGGGGTCCTGGGATCAAGCCCCACATTGGGGCTCCTTGCTCAGCAGGGAGTCTGCTTCTCCCTCTGCCCCTTCCCCTGCTTGCGCTCTCTCTCTCCTCTCTCAGAAAAATAAATAAAATCTTAAAAAATAATTTGATTCTATTTCTAATTTTTGCTTTTAGAGAATTAAATGCTAAGCAGCCTCATTCATATAAGATTGTGACAATTGTTAAGACTGGAGTTTTGTCATAGCATTGTCTCTCAAGTGTTTGAACTGGATTACATGTCAAAATAGGTTGTAAAATAAAACCTATTGTATGATTAAAACTTATTTTTTGACCCAACTTCAGAAAATTAAGTCACTCCTCAGATTTTTTAAAGCAACGCATTAGAAACCACCTGACTTACAAAATTATTTATTACAATACAGTTGGTAGAATCATTCATTCTCTCAGTTTCTGGGAACATCCAAGAAGTGTTTTACCTACCAAGACCTAGAGAATCACCACTAATAAATCTTCTTACACTTCCATTTCGAGGCTCCTTGTTTAACTCATTGTTTAACTCAGTACACCCCTAAAGATGTGGAAAATGTGAAACATGAATAATTTTAATATAGCTTGTGAATTATTTTTTGACAAAATAAGTTAATGTGATTTTAACTGATTCAGACATGATTCAGACATATTTATGTCTAACCTTTGGAGAGGCAGACTTAGTTCACTTACTGATTTGAAAATGTCTGCCATGTGTACTGTTTGGCAAACAGTTCTCATTGTCAAACTAGCAGGTTAAATCAGACTTACTTTTCATTATAATAAGCCTGTCTTTTTTTAAATCCATGTAAATGTGTAAAAACACATCCCCATTCCACCTGTAAATGCAGTACTTGCAGAATATGAATTTATCCCACATTCCTCACATATTTGTTTAAAATATATGCAAGTTTAATATTCTAGACAATACTGTTTGCCATTTTAATGATAATAGCCCACAGTCCATGCAAACCAAGGCAAAACATTTTGGCATCCCACACTTGTTCATCAGTAGAAATGTTTCCAAATTTAAGTTGAAGATAAAGTCAAGCTTTGCCGTAACACCGGCTCCTAGCAGAGTGCCTAGCACTCAGTAGACAATCAGAAAATATTTTTTTCTTTTTAAATTTTTAATTGTGGTAAAATAGAACATAAGATTTACCACTTTAATCATGTTTAAGTGTACAGTTTAATGACATTGAGATATTTACATTGTTGTCCTACCATCCCTGGCATCCATCCAAGAACTCCTCGCGTCTTGTAAAACCGAACTCTATACCAGGTAAACAGTAGCTCCCATCTCCCCCTGCCCCCGCCCCCGCCCCCGCCCACCACCATTCTACTTCCTGTTTCTATGAATTTGACAACTCTAAGTGCCTCCTATAATTGGAACCAGACTTACTTGTGATTTGCTTACTTCACTTAGCATAGAACGTTCATCCATGTTGTAGCATACATCAGAATTTCCTTCCTTTTTAATGCTGAATTAAATTCCATTGTATGTATATACCACATTTTGTTTATGGGTTCTCTGTCGGTGTATACTTGGGTGGCTTCCACCTTTTGGCTATGGTGAATAATAAGACTATGGGTGTATAAATACCTGTTGGAATCCTTGATTTCGGGTTTCCAAAAGTGGACTTGCTGGATCATATGGTAATTATATTTTAGTTTTTCGTGGTCCCTGTGCCATTTTACCTTCTTACCAACCATATGTAAGCATTCTGATTTCCCCATATTCTCACCAAAACTTGTTATTTTCTGGGTATTTTATTTTATTTCTTTAATAGCAGTCATCCTAATGGTTATGAGGTGGTATCTCATTTTGGTTTTGATTTGCATTTCTCTAATTTGCATTTATGATG
The DNA here is from genome assembly GCF_002201575.2 of Neomonachus schauinslandi. NCBI lineage: Eukaryota > Metazoa > Chordata > Mammalia > Carnivora > Phocidae > Neomonachus > Neomonachus schauinslandi. Next base: position 119,548,304 of record NC_058407.1, on the reverse strand, counting down.
GTGAACATCTTTTCATGTGCTTATTGGCCATTTGTCTCTCTTTCAATAGTACCATAGTTTTCTTTGCCCTAAGGCATATATATTTTTTTAATCTACCATAATTTGTGACACAATCTGTTGAACAGTGGCTTTGGCCATCATATTTATTCATTAAGCACAGTGATTTCATTACAGAGACTCAATTTTCTGAGGTGATGAGCTGAACATCTAACTTGTAGCTACTAATAGTAAACTGAGGACTGCCATTTTTCTATAGATGTATATACTTCTCTAGCGTTCACTGTGAGCAGGGCTAATTTGTATCAAAATTCCAAACAAAACTATGATGAGAGCTTGTAAATATCAAACCTATTTACATTTATACTTCAGTTTTCCTGATTTTCAAAAAATAGCTTTAGTTATGTATGCATTGGTAGTAAAGAATATTGTATGATAAGTGGTTTCATGCTAATTTTGTTTTATTTCAGTCTCATGAAACTCCATCTAGATGAGTCATTTTTTTGAAAATAGAGAATAAAAAGTGTAAGGCATTAAATGCACTAGAAATATCACATCTCTCCTGTCACAACCTGGCCATATGTATTTCTGAATGTCAAATAGAGGAAAGATACAAAGGTCTGTCTTCTACAAAGTGTGGAGTAAGCTTATAAAACAAAGTGCACAAAGGAGAACCAGAATGATCACTGGTGCATTCTCAAGCAGATCAGTTTTAGGAAGCTTCGCAGTTAGAAATGAAGATCTAAAAATCGATTTCCTTAAAACCATATTCCTTTATCCCCATTGTAAAATCTTTATGTACTTTCTGATGTCTCTGTAGCTCAGCCTGAAGATTGAGGACATATATTTAGTCCATTCTTTTCCTTCCAGTCTGCAAGTGAGGTCTAACACAAGAGGCTCAGACTAGGTCTTTTATGTTTCAGTTGTCTATTACTCTATCCCTTTGTCATTCTACATCATCTTCCTTATTATAATGTATAGATAAGTTTTGTTATCTGAAGTATATAGTCTCTTGATTTTGATCTTTCACGGGAGCGTCTTGGCTCTTTGTTAGCCTTTTATTATTCCATATAAATTTTAGATTCATGCGAATATGAATACACACACACACACACACATCCACGTTCGTATCTGTGTATATGACTATATATCCATCTACCACTGAGGCAGATTTCTCATTTGCTCTATGCAGCAGGTATAAGCCTGCTGGTCCCAGTTTTGTGTGGGAGCCTCCAATACATCCTCTGCCCTCGGTTGGCCCTAAGCCAATGAAGTTGTCTCCAGATTTCAACAGAAATTTCCAGTTGGCTGAATCCATTCCATCTCTAGGTTTGAAGACTCTTGCATTTAAAAACATTTCAATATTGTATTACGCATGTAGATGTTTCATCTCAGATGGTCTTAAATAAGGTGACTAAAATCTCATACTGCCAAAAATGCTAATCAAAAAATGATTTTCTGTCCATATTTAAAAAATGTGAAATATTAACATAGGGGTGTCTTGGAATGTTCTATAACATATATTATGAAAACTTGTATCAGTTTTGAAAGGTTAGCCATTTAAAATGTACATCTTTTCCCAAGATGTCAATCTTGCTTTATTCTTTAGGAATAATGTACTCTTTGGTGAGCTGCTCTTATGAAACATACTAAGCAATTTAATACTGTGTTGAGTATTTCTAGTCTAAAAGTTTTATGTTGTGTTCCAAGAACACATTATTTTACCTTTTTCAAATTTCCTTTAAAGTGTAGAACATGCACTTTAATTATATTCTCTCAATTAATTCTCTCAAAAAAAGAATTTTATTCTTTTGATTGGAAAAGCAATTATCTTAGATATTATATAACATGATAGGGTTTCAGATCATTACCTGAGTTTGAATTTTAACTCTACTGTAATTTCTCAACTGTGTGACCTGGGACAAGTTAGTCAACCACTCTGTGCCTCTTCTATACAACTGAATTATTGTGAAAATGTATTGATTTAATCCTTGCAAAGTGATCCTAGCCAATTGTAAATCAACAATTAATATCATTTATTAATACTGGTTTCATTTTCTAACTCTGTTTAGAAAGTAAATGATAATATAAAATACTATTGTTTTCACAAAGCAGTGTTTTGTTGTAGAAAGAATGCTGGCCTAGAATGAATGAATTAGGACTTCCAGCATCCATAAATCAAGGACAGTTTTACCAGCTTTATATATATTTTTCTTAGCTAAATCTTAGAAGAACACATTTTATCACTTTATACATGAAGAAAGTAAGGTTTTGAGAGGGCAAGCAGTCAAGAACCCAGAAAAAAATGGAAAAACTAACAGTAATAGAACACTTACCAAAATGTCAATCATATACTGAAAACTTTGCATATATCATCTCATCTAATGTTCACACACAAGTTCATATAGGAACTGCAGTTATCTCCATTTGTCAGAGAAGGAATCTGAGCCTCAAAAAGATCCACTAATTTAACCAAATCGCATAGTTGTTACAGATTTTACTCAGGGAGATTTTAAGGTTCTGTTAAAAAATATTTTAAATTTTCTTTTTTTGTAAATTATTTGTTTACAATTATAAAGTAGCTCTAAATGTTTTTTTTTTAAATTTTTTTATTATGTTAATCCCCATACATTCCATCATTAGTTTTAGATGTACTGTTCCATGATTCATTGTTTGTGCATAACACCCAGTGCTCCATGCAGAACGTGCCCTCCTCAATACCCATCACCGGGCTAACCCATCCTCCCACCCCCCTCCCCTCCAGAACCCTCAGTTTGTTTTTCAGAGTCCATCGTCTCTCATGGTTCGTCTACCCCTCCGATTTCCCCCCCTTCATTCTTCCCCTCCTGCTACATTCTTCTTCTTCTTTTTTTTTTTCTTTCTTAACATATATTGCATTATTTGTTTCAGAGGTACAGATCTGAGATTCAACAGTCTTGCACAATTCACTGTGCTTACCAGAGCACACACCCTCCCCAGTGTCCATCACCCAGTCACCCCATCCCTCCCCCCCACCCCCCACTCCAGCAACCCTCAGTTTGTTTCCTGAGATCAATAATTCCTCATATCAGTGAGGTCATATGATACATGTCTTTCTCTGTTTGACTTATTTCGCTCAGCATAATACCCTCCAGTTCCATCCACGTCGTTGCAAATGGCAAGATCTCATTCCTTTTGATGGCTGCAGAATATTCCATTGTATATATATACCACCTCTTCTTTATCCATTCATCTGTTGATGGACATCTTGGCTCTTTCCACAGTTTGGCTATTGTGGACATTGCTGCTATAAACATCGGGGTGCACGTACCCTTTCAGATCCCTACTTTTGTATCTTTGGGGTAAATACCCAGTAGTGCAATTGCTGGATCATATAGTAGCTCTGTTTTCAAGTTTTTGAGGAACCTCCATACTGTTTTCCAGAGTGGCTGCACCAGCTTGCGTTCCCACCAACAGTGTAGGAGGGTTCCCCTTTCTCCGCATCCCTGCCAACATCTGTCGTTTCCTGACTTGTTACTTTTAGCCATTCTGACTGGTGTGAGGTGGTGTCTCATTGAGGTTTTGATTTGAATTTCCCTGATGCCGAGTGATATTGAGCACTTTTTCATGTGTCTGTTGGCCATTTGGATGTCTTCTTTGGAAAAATGTTTTGAGTCTCAGTTTTTATAATCATCTTCAGTCGATAGTACTATTAAATTCTGAAAAGCTGATTGAAATAGTGTATTGACTATACAGCGCAGAATAAAATTTTATACATCTTACAAATATGAGGGAGTTCAATGGAAAGGGTCAAAGATAATATTTACTGTGATTAGACTTGTTTCTATTCATTTTGTGCACAAAAGCATAACTTAACCATTATATGACCCTGAAATTTGCACATAAATTGAAAATTATATAACAGTGTCCTGCAGTAACCTTACTACATAAATAATACACGAGATGGGCTAATTAAAAAGTCTGAATTAGATTGTTCAGCGTTTTAGAATCTCTTATTCTTCATTAAATCCCATGAATGGTACCAAAATCAGAGAGGTTCGAGCGCCTTGTATTTTTAGGAAAGCCATGTATTTTCTTACATGGGGTTGTTTTTATTGCATATGTTATTAGTCATTGCTATAGCCCCCCTAATCTACCATAGGACCAAGAGAGATCAGTAATAGATGTAATTAACTGCTAACATTCTTTTTTAGTTCATGTCCTGGAATCAACTTTACCAAACTTAAGAAAATCAAGGTCATTTTTTTGCCAACAATTCTGGGATGAGAGCATAGAAACATGAATAAAGGCAAGAAATAGGTGAAGAAGATGTGCATCTGTGGACCATACCTGGGTAGGCATTATGAGGTTTATAAGTGATGCAAGATAGTGGGAAGTAGTAGGCAATAGAAGAAAGTGCGTGCATTTTTTGTTATGTTTAGTCTATCTATGTCTGATATGCTGTAGAGAAATCCAACAGAAGATGTATTGTAAGTTTCTAAATTCAGGAAAAGGTACAGATTGGGATGTAGATATCAGATCATCACCTCCCAGGTAGCATAAAACCATGATGCCCAAGGAAGAGCAAAGGGAAATAAAGCAGGATCAGAGTTTGTTCTGTTAGTATTTAAAAGGCTTGGCCAGGGGAGCCTGGGTGGCTCAGTCGGTTAAGCATCGGACTCTTGAGTTCAGCTCAGGTCATGATCTCAGGGTCGCGAGATCCAGCCCTGTATCTGGCTCCTTGCTGGGCATAGAGCCTGCTTAAGATTCTCTCTCTCTCCTTCTGCCCCTCCCGCCACTCACATGTGCATGTATGCTCTCTCTCAAAAAACAAATTAATTAAAAGGCTTGGCCAAAAAAGGAGCCAAGATGAGAAGGAAGGTGAAGAAATGGCAGAGTACCAGGAATGCGATTCCTTTAGCCAAGGAGCTAAAGGAACAGAGGGTTTCAAAAAAGAAGGCATTTTCAGCATATCAGAGGCAATGGTGAAGTCCAGAATGGAAGGGTTGATACTTCTTTTAAAATGGTAATCAGAAACTCATCAGATAGCTGAACAAGGGTTCTGTTTGTGGTATATGAAGAATAGAAAAGAGGTGGGAAGGGGTGAGGATTTCTGTATCACTAAACCACTAAAAGCATTCATGCATAAAAGTATCACATTCTGAGTTTTGTTGTTGGTGGTGTTTTATTTCCTTATTACTTCTCCTTCCTCCTTCTCAGGCATTCTAATAATGTTTTTCTGTCTAAACCTTTAAGTCACTGACTTGATATATTGCCTAGGGTTCAGCAGTCTATTGTTCTTAAATGAAGAATCCATAAAAAAAAAAAAATGGATGTTTAACATATGTCCAGATCTAAAATAAAAATAAAAATGAAAATCTGAATCTCATGTCTGAAAAGAGGTTGGGATATGTCATTTTCTTTCAAACAAACATAGAAAGAGTTTATAAAGTCACCTTTTTGTGTAAAACATGAAACTATCAGTCTTTGGAAGATTTTCCATTTAGTGTGCACCTTTACTCTGTGTATCACCAGTTGAATCTCATTTTTTTTGGTATGTTCCAAAATTCTTGCTCTATGCCAAGACATGGTCCACTAACTCTGATAACACTTCTGATAATTTCGACACAAGCTGAACTTTGCCATCACGGAGATCATCGAGGTTACATTTTCAGATGTCTTGCTAAGAATTGTCTGATATGTGCATTGAGCTTCCTAAAACCTAGCAATTTTTCTACCATAAGATAGATTTAAATGCTCCTGCTGAATAGAAACTATGAAAGGTATTGTGAATTTCCAGATGTTTGAAAATACTGGTCATGCAATATTGTCAGTAGTGTTGAGATCTCCATTCATTTGCAAACTTGCCCCTGATCACATTTCCAGAGCAAGAGAGAACCCAAGTGAAATAAACATTTCATCTGTGAAGGAAGATTTGGGGTGCATGAACTTTTTCCAAAATATGTTTTGGCCTTTTTCTTTTTTATACCAGATGTTGCTCTTCCTTCAAATAGATCTGAACCTTCCATGTTTTCAATATGTTGCCAAACTTACTTGTTATGGAAACTGAGAAGAAAGGAGTTTTGTAAAGGAAATTCATAAAGGAACTGCTTTGTCTCAGTCAAGTGGTCCGGTCTCCCTTTCTAATTGGTTAAATGACTAGCCGAGATGATAAACATTTTGAAAAGCCATCAGCTAAATAACTGTATTAAGTATTTATTAATGCAACACAGTAAGCTAGGGCTACTTTTTATTGCTCTCTGATGGCAACACATAAATATCTTTAATTAGTGCTATACATACTGTTTTACTAATAAATTTTTATCATCAGGTCATAAATTCTTTGAAGGTAAGAACTATTGCAGTGTTCACCATGTTGTCTGACAGTGGCTTAATTCATATTTCTAGGATGAATGAATACAAGATTCTAAGTTGTTGATATCACTTTGTGTCATACTTTGTATGAGAGACTGATTTTCAGTATTCTCTTTTAGAGATTAATATTAAATGGTTTACCTAAGGGCACAGAGCTTTTATAAGAATGGGGTTCGAATCATTATCTTGGTCCTCATATTTGGACTGCCCATTCACAATCAATATTTACTGTTTAGCATTACCAATTCTCACTAGAGGGAAACTTACTTAGAATGATAAAACTTTTGAAACATACCTTCCATAAAAACTATCCAAAGATAATTTATCAACAAGTTAAAACAGACAAATGACAAGGAAAATCCACATATTAACAAGTAAAAAGAAACCATATTTATGGAAGAGTTCCCTCTTCCACCCACTACAAATGCATCTTAATGTTTCTGTTTCAATGGATGCCCTCAGAAGCTGATAAATGTTTACCTTTATGTGAACACAAGATACAAAAAGTCATATATGCCAATTTCAGGGATTTTTTTAAAAGCATACATCTACCATTGGACAAAATGCAAGTAGCATAATGCTTATATTAAATAAAGAACATTATTATTTGGAGAAATTGTTTTATGGGACTTTCTTGGGGTCTTTTTTAGAATATATGATCTAAGACATTAAGAGGTTTTTTTTTTTTAATTCATTTGAGACACAGAGATAGAGAGAGAACATGAGCAGGGAGAGAGGCAGAGGGAGAGGGAGAAGCAGGCTCCCAGCTGAGCCAGGAGCCCGATGTGGGGCTTGATCCCAGGATCCTGGGATCATGACCTGAGCCGAAGGCAGACGCTTAACCATCTGAGCCACCCAGGCGCCCCAAGAGTTTTTTTAAATATTAAATTTATATTGAAATTTAGACTACAGAAGAAATGACAAAATTATATCCTGGGATATGCTTCCCACTCACTAAAACATATAAAAATATTTTGAAAAGCACAAATTAATACTCTAAACTGAAATTTTTTAAAAAAAGAAAGAAAAAAATCTACCAGTCCCAGGATGATAAAAAGGGATTCAAAACCTAGATCACAGGTGGAAGCTAACTTCCCAGTGGCCTAAAGGATTTGGGGACCTGGACATAGAATATCATACCTTGGGACTGGATCTTTTACATGAAACCTTTGCATAAAGCCTGCTCCTTTCCAGGGAAGCCTCAAAGATACTTGTTGTCTGTTTAGGGACCTAGAAAAAACAAACAAAACAGGAGCTACCGTCATGAAACCAAAACCATAAAATTGTACCACACCACATATAGGATGGAATATGATGTAAGAATGAGAACTCCAAACAACAAATTAATATTAAAATTTTTAGAACCACTTAAACTTAAAGGACAGTGCAGAAACCAGTGTAAATTTATACTGTTGGGGCCACCTGCTACTGGGATTATGATACAGAAAAAAGGAAAGCATGAAAAAAGAATAGGCAGGATGCTAAATAAAAATAAACTTCTAGAAATAAATAAAATTATAACTGAACATTATCAATGGAAAAGTGAAGCAAAGAGATTAGAGAGACAACTGAAGAGTAAATCATCAAATTAATATGAGTTTGGGGCACCTGGGTGGCTCAGTCCATTGTGTCTGACTTTTGGTTTTGCCTCAGAGCATGATCTCATGGGTCCTGAGATCAGCCCCAGCTCTGCCCTCAGTGGGGAGTCTGCTTGAAGATTCTCTCCCTCTGCATATCCCCCTTGCATGTGCTCTAAATAAATAAATCTTAAAATAGCCGTCAAAAGGAATGAGATCTTGCCATTTGCAACGACGTGGATGGAACTGGAGGGTGTTATGCTGAGCGAAATAAGTCAATCAGAGAAAGACATGTATCATATGACCTCACTGATATGAGGAATTCTTAATCTCAGGAAACAAACTGAGGGTTGCTGGAGTGGGGGGTGGGGTGGGAGGGATGGGGTGGCTGGGTGATAGACACTGGGGAGGGTATGTGCTATGGTGAGCGCTGTGAATTGTGTAAGACTGTTGAATCACAAAAGTGTACCTCTGAAACAAATAATACATTATATGTTAAAAAAAAAAAGATGAAGAAGATAGCAGGAGGGGAAGAATGAAGGGGGGGAAATCGGAGGGGGAGATGAACCATGAGAGACGATGGACTCTGAAAAACAAACTGAGGGTTCTAGAGGGGAGGGTGGTGGGGGATGGGTTAGCCTGGTGATGGGTATTAAACAGGGCACTTTCTGCATGGAGCACTGGGTGTTATGCACAAACAATGAATCATGGAACACTACATCAAAAACTAATGATGTAATGTATGGTGATTAACATAACAACAAAAAAATTTAAAAAACACATGTATATATATATGAGCTTACCAGAATGCAGCATAGCAAAGGGGGGAAAAAAAAATGGAACAGAGATTAAGAGACACTGAGGATAACAGGAGTAAATTCAACACTTTTCTAATAGGAGCTCCAGAGGTAGAGAAGAGAGACTTAGGGAAAGACACTAGTTGAAGAGATAATACTGATCATTTGTTATAACTGAAAAATGGCATGACTTTTCAAGTCATTATAGCTTAGAAACAATGACATCTCAGTGGCAAGGAGCAACCTAGTACCCAGAGCTTGGCTTCTGATAACATTTTCCAATAAAAGGAACTAGGGCGGGGAGCCTGAGTGGCACAGTTGGTTAAGTGTCATGATCCCAGAGTCCTGGGATCGAGTCCCGCATCGGGCTCCTTGCTCAGTGGGGAGTCTGCTTCTCCCTCTGCTTCTCCCTCCTGCTCTGTTCTCTCTTGCTATCTCTCTCTCAAATAAATAAAATCTTAAAAAAAAAAAAAAAAGGAACTAGGGCTTCTTGGAGAAACGGCTGATGGCTGATCCCTTGGACTGGCCCAGGAAACATACAAGATGAGCCTGAAGCAACTTACAGTGCTAGAAAATAAGATAGTGTGCAAAAAGAAAAGCCTACATTGATGGGGTATGTCAGAGGGACCCAGGAACCAACTGAAAGAGCTCCTCTTGGCCAAAGTTGGAACAATTTGAGCAATAAAATAAAGTTGCATTGTATTATGACTCAAATTATAAAATATTCTTGAGTCCATACCGATATACTTACTGAATAAATAAGTAAATGAGAGAGAAGAGACAAATTTCTCATGTATAAGAATTCCAGGTAATTTATGTACGTTCCCTGCCCTGAAGGAGAGGAGTGTAGATCACCACAGATGTGGCCTACACCCAGTGATTTCCTTCCAGAGAATGGAGTATGGAAAGGGATAGAAAAGGGACCTTAGAGTGGAGAATCATGGCAGGCACTACACAAGCCAAGTGAACAAGGTCAACGTGAACACTACCAAGTCCTGTTAATAGTTTGTACTCTTGTCACTACATGATGAAAATAACACTTCTCTAGTCTTTCTTCCCCTAAAACATTAATTCTATCTAATCATGAGGGGAAAACAAATAAAACAATAACAACAACAACAACAACAACAAAACCCAAATTCCAGTAGAAAGGCGTCCCACAAAATACTTGACCAGTACACTCCAAATGGGAAAAGTCATCAAAAACAAGGTAAACCTGAGAAACTGTCAGAACAAAGAGTCACCTCAGAAGACATGGCATTACCAACTAAATAGCATGGTCTTCAAAGGCAGGGAATATGCCCACTTTTTCTTGCATGTGATTAGTATAGTCTATATGAGAAATGAAGGTGCTTAAAAATGTATGCCCTTGTGAAATTTACTGTCTGAAATTGCAGAGCATATTGAATATCATCACTTGAAAAAGATGATAAAACTCATGTTTGCCCGCAAATACAATCTACAGAATGATTATATCTCGTTCTGTATAATGAACCCTGTATATAAAACTTTTAATCCAAATAGAAATTTAAAGTGGCAAGAGCTTCTTGATTGTCAATTCTGTTTCAAAGCTGAATAAAGCCAGTTTTAAATTGGAGTCCCTTTCAGGTTGGTGACAGTTCGTTCAAATCCATAACGGATCAGCCTTACATATGCATCATGCTTTTATTGGATGAAATATTTCAGCTACATTATTTTATAGACCTTTTCTTCATTGTAGGATTTTCAATTTATCATACTTTAGTTTTAGGTCTTTAGGATTCTGCCAACTTTTTTTCTTTTTCCTTTTTTTTTTTTTTTAAGAGAGGGAGGGGGGTAGGGACAAAGGGAGAGGGAGAGAGAGAATTTTCAGTAGGCTCCAGGCTCAGCACAGAGCCTGACATGGGGCTTGATCTCACAAGCCTGAAATCATGACCTGAGCTGAAATCAAGAGTTAGATGCTTAACTGACTGAGCCACTCAGGTGCCCTAACTTTTTTTTCCCTAAAATAAATATTCAGTCTAGTTTTTTTTTTTTATATGCCCTATTCTGCCAGCCATATTATCTTTAACTCTATTATGAGCACCAATGTTCTTTCCATTCTTATAACTATGGAATATGTGAGATTATCATTCATTCCACATATTTGTCAACCAGGTTAGTAGGTACTGCTTTTATCATTTTGACTGAATAAAGAAATTGAAAGTGGCTAAATATGTGTAAGACATTCCCACTAACATAATCTGCCTTTTCTATTTACCAGGTTTTTGGTAGCAACTGTCTGACTGACTATTCTTGTCTTAAAGAAGATCTACTTTTCTTAGAATTGTAGGCTTTTTTCTTTTTTCTTGGTGCGATGTCTGTGCTATAGAAATTTTAGCCATTGCTTGCTTTACTGCAATTCAAAGCATTGACCTGATTTCTTTTCATGTCATTGCTATTCTATATTGTTAAGGAAATGAGCCTCATTCAGAGATGTAGTCTATTTTAGTCACTTTTAAAAACTAAAGAATGAATTGTTTAAAGTCAAAACACATTTCCTCTGTGGAGTAATTATATATGGCTCCACAGCCTATGGCATGGAGAAATAAAATAATCCCCAATGCATAGCGTTGCATACTAAATAATGTCCACATACTGCTCTGGGTTAACTATAAATTCTCACTAGTGTTATTTAAAAATTATGTGGCAAAGCTTCTAAACCACTCAATGGACCTTTAATTCTTCTTGCTGGTGCCCATAGTTAAACTATTTGCCATTTTCTTAGATGCCTTCTTTTCATTCTTCATATTTATTACTATATTTTACTGGTAAATTATTTCTGGAAATTATACAAGTTAAAACTTGCATTTTTATCAAATCCATGGATATTTACTATTTTTCTTCATGGAAATACGACCTAACTTTGAGTAAATTACCCTCACCTCAGGCACACCAGCTCTGTACCTATAATAATCTGTGTAACAAAGGAATTGTGAGCTTTATTTAATTTGTTGAACTAGATAAAAATAGTTTGGGACCTTTAATTCACATCTCTGTGAAGGTATGAAATATCATCATTGTACTTCCTGTGATTTAAAATGATATTCAAATATGTAAATTGCTATAGATTGCTTTGAGTAATATGGACTTTTAACAATATTGGTTCTTCCAATCCATGGGAATGGAATATCTTTCCATTTTTTTATATCATCTTCAATTTCTTCCATCAGTGTTTTAAAGTTTTCAGAGTCCAGGTCTTTCACTCCTTGGTTAAGTTTCTGCCTAGGTATTTTATTATTTTGGGTAGAATTGTAAATGGGATTGTTTTCTTATTTTCTCTTTCTGATACTTTATTACTAGTGTATAGAGATGCATATTAATTTTGCATCTTATGACTTTACTGAATTCATTTATTAGTTCTAGCAATTTTTTGGTGGAGTCTTTAGTGTTTTCTATATAGAGTATCATGTCATCTGCAAATAGTAAAAGTTTTACTTCCTTACCAATCTGGATGCCTTTTATTTCCTTTTCTTGTCTGATTGCTGTGATTAGGGCTTTCAGTACTACCTTGAAAAAAAGTAGTGAGAGTGGACATCCTAGTCCTGATCTTAGAGGAGAAGCTCTCAGTTTTTCTCCCTCAAAGATGGTATTAACTGTGGATTTTTCATATATGACCTTTATTATGTTGAGGGATATGTTCCCTCTGAACCTACTTTGTTGATAGTTTCTGTCATGAATGGATGTTGTTCTTTGTCAGATGTTTTTTCTACATCTCTTGAGATGATTATATGGTTTTTGTCCTTTCTCTTGTTAATCTGATGTGTCATGTTGATTAATTTATGAGTAATGAACCACCCTTGCATCGCAGGAATAAATACTACTTGATTTTAGCGAATGATTTTTTTCATGTGTTGCTGGATTCAGTTTGCTAATATTTTGTTGAAGATTTTTGCATCTATGCTCATCAGAGGTATGGGCCTATAGTTCTCTTTTTTTGGTATTGTATTTTTCGGGTTTCAGTATTGGCAAATCTGGCCTTATAGAATGAATTTGGAAACTTTCTTTCCTCTTTTATTTTTGGAATAGTTTGAGAAGAATTGGTATAAATTCTTTAAATGTTTGATAGAATTTACCTGTGAAGATTGTTAAAATGGCCATACTACTCAAAGCAATCTATAGATTTAATGTAATCCCTATCAAAATACCAATGACAGTTTTCACAGAACTAGAACAGATATTCCTAAAATTTGTATGGAACCCCAAAATACCCTAAGTAGCTGAAGCAGTCTTGAAAAAGAAGAACAAATCTGGAGGCATCATTATCCCAGATTTCAAGATATACTACAAAGCTGTAGTAATCACAACAGTATGGTAATGGCACAAAAAACAGACATATCAATCAATAGAACATAATAGAGAATCTAGAAATAAACCCACACTTATATTGTCATCTACTACAGAGGAGGCAAGAATATACAATGGGGAAGAACAGTCCTTTCAACAAATGATTTTGGGAAAACTGGACAACTACATGGAAAAGAAACTGGACCACTTTCTTACACCATTACACAAAAATAAACTCAAAATGGATTAAAGACTTAAATATGAGACCTGAAACTATAAAACTGCTATAAGAAAACATGGGCAATAATTTCTTTTACATCAGCCATAGAAACATTTTTCTAGATATGTCTCCTCATTCAAGAGAAACAAAAGCCAAATTAAAATCTTGTGATTAAACCAAAATAAAAAGCTTTTACACAGCAAAGGGAAAAATCAACAGGACAAAAAAAAACAATCTCCTCAATGGGAGAAGATATTTTCAAATGATATATCTGATAAGGGGTTACTATCCAAAATATATGAAGAACTTATACAACTCAATATCAAAAAAAAACGATCATATTTTAAAAATGGACAGAGGACACATAGACATTTTTCCAAAGAAGACATACATATGGAATGAGGACATATGAAAAGGTGTTCAGCATTACTAACCATCAAGGAATTGCAAATCAAAACAATTCCTTTATAGCTGTCAGAATGGCATAAACAAAAACAAAAATGAAACACACACACACACACACACAAGAAATAGCAAATGTTGGCAAGAATGTGGAGAAAAAGAACCCTCATGCACTGTTGGTGGGAATGAAGATTGGTACAGCCATGGTAGAAGACAGTGTAGAGGTTCCTTAAAAAATTAAAAGTAGAATTATCTTATGATCCAGTAATTCCACTACTGGATATTTTTCCAAAGCAAATGAAAACACTAATTCAAAAAGATACATTTACCCTTAAGTTTATTGCAGCCTTATTTACAATAGTCAAGATATTGAAGCAATTCAAGTGTCCATTCATAGATGAATGGATGTGGTGTGTGTATATACAAATATACACACACACCATACCCTATATATAAAGATGTGATGTACACACACACACACACACACACACAATGGAATATTATTCAGCCATTTGCAACAACATGGATGGACCTAGAGGGTATAATGCTAAGTGGAATAAGTCAGTTAGAGAAAGACAAATATCATATGATTTCACTCATATGTGGAATTTAAGAAACCAAACAAAGAAAAAAAAGAGACAAAAAAAACAGACTCTTAAATACAGAGAACAAACTAATGGTTACCAGAGAGAAAGGGGGTGGAGGAGAATGGGTGAAAGAGATAAGTGGGATTAAGAATATACTTACCTGACCACTGAGTAATGTATAGAATTGGTGAATATTTGTATTGTACACCTGAAATTAATATAACACTGTATGTTCATTATACTTCAATTAAAAAGTATGAATTTCTTTGAAAATTCTATGTTCATTCCTAAGCTCCCTTTAGATGAAACCATTATGCCTTCTGTTATTATACCCAGAATTTATTAAGCACAAACTATGGATTAGGGACTGTGTTTGGCCTAAGAAAACACATCCCAAACTCCTGCTTCTAAGGGGCTTGGAGTCTGGAGGGGCAGGCAGAGCTGTAATACAGCTTTTCTATGAGGTGGTAAACATTTAACATAGGAATAGAAGGGTTCTTAGGTGGCATGAAACATAGAGAACCCAACCTGGGGCTTGGTTGACAAAGGAAAGGCAAAACAGGGGGAGAGGGAAGCTATTTCCTTGAGTTCCGAGGTTGAGCAGACCTCCAGGAGCACAAGAGGGAATGGTCAGTGTAGGTAAAGGAAGTAGCGGATGTGCACACAGGAAAAGATGAAGAGCATGTGACCTGTTGGTGAGCCCTTCAGGAGTAGGATGTACTGTAGTTTAATTGCAGGTACTTATGAGGAGAGTTGCAGAAAATGAGACTAGAAAACTAACCTGGAACCCAACACAAATTATTTTTAGTGCCTGGATTAAGATGTTGGATTTAAGGAATGGATGATTTTGAAAGCACAGTCTGTATAACTTGCTGAAAAATTGGATGTGGGACTGAGCAGGGAGGTGTCTAGAAGTCTGCCTTGGATACCTATTAAAATCAGTAACTTACTTGAATGTATCTATAAAACTACTAAAAGGAATATTCAAATTTAAAGAAGTATTATAAAAATGACTTTGTTTTTATTTTTTTTCCCCAGTGGGAGAGACTTCTGAGAGTTGCCCGGAAGCCACTGATTTTTTGTGCCACAACAAGAAGTGTGTTGCATCCCACCTTGTCTGTGACTATAAGCCAGACTGCTCTGATAGGTCTGATGAGGCTCACTGTGGTAAGTGGATCTGTCTGCTCTGATGTAGCCCATTCAGCACAGATTTCACTTTATTGGGAAAGTAACATACTGGCATTGATGACGGAGAGGAAATGTTCTTTTCATGCACCAGAGTAGATTTAAAATAGCCAGAACCTTTTTTTTTTCCAGCTTCTCTATCCACACATCCAAATCGCAGCCCTCTCAACCGTTTTACCCCAATACTAAACACCACAGCAAATCTTGTCAAAAAATTTCTCAACATGTCATTGTGCAGAACTGCATGGGGGGTCAGAATTTTAATCACCAGAAACTGACCTATCTGTCTACATTTCTTCATTGGTTTTCATTTCCTTTTCCATTTTATGGAAAGATAAGGCTAAAAATGAGCACTTCAAATAAATACGAGTAAATGATTAATTTTATCAATTACTTTGCTCTGGGAAAAGAGAACTAGATTGGCCACATTGTTTTTTTTTATTCAAACTTTAATTCAAGTGATTTTTAAAAGTCATGCGTAAAACCAAGTATGTGGTTTTCAAATATGAGCATGTATTTAAATCCAAAAAAATTTTTTTTTGTATTTCTATGAGCCTTCATAGGGAACCTCGCTACCATATAGGCTACCTGTTGCAGTTAGGGTTTGCTGCATAGCAAACTCCCTTAAAGGTTAGTAGCCTAAAAAAGTTTCATTTTGCTCTCAATTTTGTGGATCAGTAATTCAGAAAAGGATCAGCGAGGCAGGTTCTCATCCACATGGCTCCAACTGGTATACCTGGAACTGGAGTGTCACTTTCAAGATGGCTTCCTCCCCTCTGGGTTTGGCACATTGGTACTCTTTGGTCTCTCTGTCTGGCTTGACATAGCATCTCATTCTCCAGGGCAATCTAATGTAGCTTGGGCTTTCCATAACAGGGCTGTCACGGGACAGCCAGATATCTTGCATGGGATTGGCTTTTACCAGAGTAAATGCTCTCAAGAGCAAGCATTCCAAGAGCCACAGGAAAAACAGGAAGAATTCGTATGACTTAGCCTCGGAAATTCTAGAATGTCACTCTTGGCTCTTTCTAATGGTCATGCAAATTAAAATGTCTAGCTTCAATTCAAAGAGAGAAAGGGGATAGACTCCACCTTTGGGACAATGTCATGCATGTACAGGAAGGGAGTACCACAGAAGTCATGTTCCAGTTTTTCTTTTTCTCTCAGTATCATTTTTATTCCTCAGGATCTTAGAGTAATGATGCTTCTGAAGTGTTCATTTTATCATCTTTTTTTGTATTTATTAATTTTCTTAAATTGTGGTAAAATGTACATAACATAAAATTGACCATTTTAACCATTTCTAACTGTATAGTTCAGTGGCATTAAGTGCATTTGCGTTGTTGTCCAGATACCACCACCCATCTCCCGAACATTTTCTCATCTGGAAAAACTGAAACTCTATACCCATTAAACAATTAACACCCCATTTTCCCTCCCCCAGCCCCTGAAAGCCACCATTTGATTTTCTGTTTCTATGCATTTGACAGTCTGGGTATGTAACACCAGTATGTGGAATCATACAGTATCTGTCTTGCTGTGATGGGCTTATTTCACTTATCATAAATTTCTCAACGTTAATGCTATATTTTAATTTTAAACCAAAGTGTCAAGGAAGTGAAAATCACTGGCACTTCTTAAGACTGTACTATCAGTGCTACAGTATTATAATCTTATTTTATAAACGATTATGTATTTCCTTTATAATATATGCCCATTCTCAAATGAAATTTATAATATATTGAAAAATACTTTATAGTGTTCTTTTTTTAAAAGCTTCTATTTAAATTTAAGTTAGTTTTCTTTCCCTAGTGTTCTTCCTAGCTTTTTTTTCTTTTTTTTTTATTATGTTATGTTAATCACCATACATTACATCATTAGTTTTTGATGTAGTGTTCCATGATTCATTGTTTGCGTATAACTTGGGACTTCCTAGCTTTTTTAAAAGCACTCCAAAAAAATATATTTTTTGATACTGACTGTAGAGAACCGATTGCAATGGAGCTCGAAAAACCACTCCAAAACGTTTGTAAAATCACTATTTTCCCCACCAGGCATAACAAGTAGAGAGTATTTAGAAATCACCACCAAAACAAAATAAAAATTCTAAGGGAAGAATAATTTGAACATGATGACATTGACATAATAAACCAGTGAGGGGAAGGAGAGCTGTTCACGTGCACAAAGAAAAAATAGTTACAGGAAGTAAATTTTCTTCCTCTCATTTCAAGATGCACATGTATTGAACATACTCATATAAAAATTATATTCTTCCGTTTATTGCTATTCTTAGTATGGGCTAGGAACAACTTTCTAAATGTTGAATAAGTAGAAAAATGAATAAGACATCGTCTTAGACTTAAGCAACTCACTTTCTACTGTGGGGGAGGGGCAGGGGGATATATTAAAATACAGTGTTCTTTGCTTTTAGAAAAAGTTAGTTATAAAAGAATTCTGATTACTTTTGGAATGTAGCAAGTGCTATTAATAATAAGGTTATCCCAGTGTATTTGGGGAGTGCCGATGAAGAATAGTGGGTGTGTGCACGCGTGCGTGCGCGTGCCCGGGCAACGTAAGTATCGGCTTGTAAAACCTAAAAAGTTACTAAGTATTTTGGTTTTTCAAATGTGAATGCTGCTTTTTTTTTCCCCCCTTGGCTTCACTCATTTTTCCTCTCAGGCTGCTTTATATGATTTTTATTTTTCCCACAGCTATTTGAAGTATTGTTGTAAAAATACACAAAGGCAGTTTTGATTTTCAGAACCTGAGTCAGTTGCACACTCATATTTGTTAGTGTTACCTACAACTTTGGTGGACAACTACATGCAGTATTTGATTTTATTAAAATTAAAACAATATGTTGACAAATGAAATAGTCACTTTCCTTAAGACCTTTGAGAGGCTTTGTTCACATCCAAAAGGAACACTACACAATACACATGGGTATACCGGTGACTTATTGATTCTGCAAAGTGACTTCATCACTTATTTTATGTTGATATTCCTTTGGATACACTGGAGGCATTGGGGTTAGATTCCTGCAATCAGATAACCTGTTGTGGATGACGAAATAAATTACAAAATTTTCAAAATGGCCTTTGGAGAAATATAAGGAAAAAATGGACCTTTGGTTTATTAAACTGAAGTCTTCATTTTGATGCTGACCCTCCTATGCTGAGCAATTACTTAAATTCTCGGGGACTCGTTTCCTCATCTTTATATTAGATAGAATCATATCCATTCTATAGAGTATTTTGAGAATTAAATGGCATAAAGAACATATTTGTTCAGTCTTCTAGGATTAATAATGTTAGCCTCTTTCATTTCATTATTTTTATACTCTCTTGAAATTTGTCAGTCATGGTGGATGTTATTATATGTACTTTATATGCTTATCAGAAAATAAACTCAGTGATTCCTCATAAGTAAGTTTTTACTGTAGGTTATAAACAAAGATAAATTTTTCTTTTGCATCTCTAACTTCTGTTGCAAAAATTCATGGTTTAGATTAAATGAAATCGATTCTTTTTAAAAGAAATAGTTAAGTAAAAAAATGTGCTCTTTTCTTACATGGAACAAAATTATCACCTAAAGCCTGTGTTAAGTGTTCCTTGTACTCTAGGCTAGGGATGTGCAGGGTATGGATGCATGCATTCTCTGCTGCCTTTTACAACAGTTACAAATATCACGGGCTCCTGGGTGGCTCAGTTGGCCGCTGCCTTTGGCTCAGGTCATGATCCTGGAGTCCTGGGATCGAGCCCCATGTCGGGCTCCCTGCTCAGCAAGGAGCCTGCTTCTCCCTCTCCCACTCCCCCTGCTTGTGTTCCCTCTCTCGCTGTCTCTCTCTCTGTCAAATAAATAAATAAAATCTTTAAAACAAACAAACAAAAAAACCCAAATACCATTATCCAGTCAGAGCCTTCTTTCCCACTGAACCCAGAGTCTTCAAAATCCTTCGCAATGCAGCATTCTATGAAGCCATTTCATGCTGAGGAGAAAGTATTAAATATCCCTGTATTATGCATTGTGGTATAGCAAAATAAGATGCATATGTGAATATGATGAATTAAAAATAATTATGGGGCTAGCTCTTAAAAAATATATAGGTAAGTTGATCAATATGTACACTAACCATATCACTGTATGGCTGAATACCATACCACTGGGGAAATGCCATTTGTTTAAATGTTGTTGGTAATGCTTTTAAGTCTATTCCAGGAATCATGACAAAGATCACAAT
This sequence comes from Neomonachus schauinslandi, assembly GCF_002201575.2. Lineage (NCBI taxonomy): Eukaryota > Metazoa > Chordata > Mammalia > Carnivora > Phocidae > Neomonachus > Neomonachus schauinslandi. The sequence goes on along the minus strand of NC_058407.1, from coordinate 119,528,640 downwards.
TTAGAAAATACTTTATCAAAAGCAATAACCATTTTGAAAATACCAACCACATAATCATCATCAAGAAATATTACAAAGTTCCTCATATCATTTATGATTTAATAGGTATATATGGAACCACTCTGGGCAGTAGTAATACTGCCCACATAGAAACGTTTATAGTAATTCAATGGTAAACAGTTACAGTGACAATCCACAATAAAGAAGTAATGAATTTCCAAATGAGTAGTAATAACTATAATCGCTGTTAAGGGCCATAAAACCCACATGCACACATACTCTGACGTGGTCTGGAAAGGGAAAGATAGGACATAAGTTGAACATTCAAAGATGGGTATGATTTGCTAGATGGAATGAAGAAGATACATTAATTAATATACTTGTAGCAGAAACTTCAGCGTCAACCAGCTTAACATCAAGGTAATTCCTGTTAGTTGCCTGGCCCTCCTTTGTGTTTCTTAAAAACAGAACGACCAATTTTATTTGCGGTGGCTTGTGACCAACTACAAATACCGTCTTTTCCAAACTTCCTTGTAGCTGCCAGAGGCCAATGAGATACACATGGGAATTTGGGGGAGGGTATCTTTTTTAGAAGGAAAAACACCAGACTAGAAAAAAAGTGTCTTCTCCTTTCCTCTTCTCACTTCTATCAATGCCTTGAACATATGTGATACGAGGAAGTACCACAGTCCTCTTGCAACCATGAGTGAGCAGGAGGATGACAAGATGACAGAAAGAACAGATGGAAAATATGTGCTTCACAACCACACAGTTGAACCACAATACTAACTTTAAACGGACAACTTCCTGGCTTCTGTTTAATTGAGATGAATTAATTCCTGTCTGTTTCAGCTTCTACTACTTGAGTTTTCAGTTGCTTGGAACCAACCAATTTTTCACTAATACAATAAGGAAACTGTATTATCTCCAGTAGCAAGAGGTCAAAAGCAAGGAATCCTAGAGTTGGTTGATTTTAGCAACTTCTGTTATCAAAAATTAGAACTACATGGACTCCTTCCTTCTTAATCCTGTGCCATCTTCCTGTAACTGACTTTGTAATAAAGTCAGCTACCCATATAATCTCTTCAGTCCCATAGTTCACATCTTTACAGTGATATCCTGAGAAAGAATAAATGGATTTTCTGTCTTTTGATTTGTTTTTAAGAACAAGGCAAACTTTTCCTAGGTGCCTTTTCCACAATAGGGCTCAATGTCTAGAATTGTATTCCAGGATTATGGCTAAACTAAGGAGAGAACAATGCTCATCACGATTACTTAGATAACTTATAAGTCATCTCTGGCTATCTGAGTGAAAGAAGGTGATTATAGTCAAATAAAATAGCAATTCTGTCCTCTTCAAGAGAGGAGAAGAATGAATGATAAATGAACCCCCAAATGCTAGAGAAAACATTCCAAAAATAGAGGAAAGTAGTCCTAAACATAAAAGTTGAAAAAAAATCAGTTTTTATTTAAGAAATAACTTTCTGAAAAATTTAGTTAGCATAGAGGCAATTTTAAGATTCAGTTTCAAAAACATTTTGCATCAAAGGAAAGGTTATTGTATGCAAGACAAGGGGTTTAGGAGAGTGTATTCAAACAATGTGAAAAACCTGATATTTTGAGCAATGGAAATAACACAAGAGCATTCTTAAAGATGATTAATGTGGTTTGGGTTTGTAAAGTTGATCAATGAAGGCTACACTGAAAAAAAAAATGGGCTCTTAAAATAAACCAGGGGCTTGGACCAGTGGAACTGGAACAGGGGTTATAAACTTCAAGGGAAGGAGAGAGTTAAGTTCTCAAAGAGAGAACCTACAAGTGTTGGTGATAGATTGAATATGGGAATGAGGAATGTAGAACCAAAGGTAAGTCCAAAGGTAGAATTTTATTTATTTATTTATTTTATTTATTTTTTATTTTTTTAAAGATTTTATTTATTTTTTTTGACAGAGAGAGAGACAGCGAGAGAGGGAACACAAGCAGGGGGAGTGGGAGAGGGAGAAGCAGGCTTCCCGCTGAGCAAGGAGCCCGATGTGGGGCTCGATCCCAGGACTCTGGGATCATGACCTGAGCCGAAGGCAGACGCTTAACGACTGAGCCACCCAGGTGCCCCCAAAGGTAGAATTTTAAAAAGAGGGAGAAGATTCATGCTCTGAACTTAATCAGTAATCTCAGGGAGAAGAGCTCATTTGGAGAGGTGAATGATGAGTTCGTTTTAGGCTTTTTGATTTTGTGACAACAGTTGCATATTCCAAGTTGAGTATTCAACAAGCATTTGAAGATAAACACCTGCATTCCATCCTGGCTGTAGATTTGTAGGCCATCTGCATTAAAGTGTGAAGGACCCTGGGAAAGGATGAGTGAAAGCTATACAGAGTGAGAAATTTAAGCATATAAAATTCAATCAAGAGGGGCACCCTGGCTGTGTCTGCAAGTTGTAAGAAAGGAATTGGTAGAAAATGTGAGATTGAAGGACCTGGAATAGCTCTCTAACTGAAATAAATGGAGCCATAGAATGCTAATAGCTATAGAATGCTTGATAAGGTGCTGAGATCATAAACTGGGATTAGCCCTAGAGAAGAGAAAGGAAAAATGACATAATTTAGAGGTAGAGAGAATGAAATATAAGAGAATTTATCCTGATTGTATCTACATCTTTAGAGTCATACATAAAGTCATATGTTAGATAGGTGGAACAGAAGGTTCAAGGGTGGTTACAGAGAATCAAAAAGGATATAGAATAATTATTATAGGTCCTGTGTGTTAGGGAGTCAGTTATGTAGAAATGCAATAGTGCAAATCCTGTATGTGACATCATTCTAAAGAACACATAATGGCTGTTTTATGTTTATATTGGAAGATTCTGCATGTTTGCAGTTGTGTTAGCTGAACGCTTGGAGAACTAGATTTCTTACTTTTAGCCATATTGCATAGCATAGTATAAACTTATTTATATCATGATACTAAAAAGATAAACATAGGAGGGGATATAGAGAGCCCATAAATAAGCATATAAAATTAAATGCATTATATGCCATGTCGAATGAATGCAAGAAATGCATATAATTAAAAATGATTCTAGACTTTAGGGATAAGATGCAATCATGCCTGAGAAGTGAAATGCTGATATTTAATGAAAATATGGTCAGGAATCCATAAGATTTTCTATAGAATTATTTAAAGCTTTGTTTTCGATATGTTTGGCATCCATTTTAACAGCAAGACTTTCTTCTGATGCAATTTCTTTATGCTAGTATTAGTTTTACGTTAAGAAGAAGTTATGAACGGGAAACCATCTGGAAAAGAAATATTAAAAGCAACCTAAATGTCATCTCTCTAAAGAGGAAGGAAAAGTCAATAACAATTTCAGTTGATTCATACTGGTTAAATCACACAGTCATTCTGTCTATACAGCACAGTTTTACAGTGAATGCTCAAAAATAATAACTGTTCTGCAAAAAAAAAGTTAAAGAAAAATGAAAGCAGATATCAATTGTATTATGATGGTAGTTTTCACAGGTGACTAAGTAGTAGACTTTCAGCTATTATCTGGTAATTTTTCTCATTATGAATAACTTAACTTTTAATGAATTATCAATCAGCACTTAGAACTTTTTTTAGTGACTAGCTCTGAAATGTTGTATGCGGATGGTTAGTATGGTATGCTGAGAGGGTTTGTGTCCTCTACCGCTTACTACTTCTCCAAAGGCACCTTTTTTTAGTTAATGACTTTGCCCTTCTAATGGTCAATGCTGTTCAAACACCAGTGTGAACACAGGGACTGAATTAAACTTCCAGACAACTGAAGCTGTTGATTTATTCGATCTGACTTATCTGTATTATCATAATATTTTGTTCACTGCTCATGTGTAGACACAGTTTTATGTATCATCTATAATATTATTAGTCAATCCATACAACTTCTTCACGGATAAATGACAATATTCATGCGCTGCCTCTAGATTTTCTGATAAAAAAAAAAAGCTACAGTGTACAATTGAAATTACCAGTGGATGCAAATGTCCTGGTTCTTTAAATTTATTAATAAGTAATTAAAAAGGCAGGCACTGATTCTGAACAATCACAAATGTAGTATAATACCAAGTGTAATGTCCATTTCCAGAACATTCTATTACTATCTTCATTTCCATAGGCCGTTATACAAACACAGCAGGAAGTTGCCATTTTGAAACTTCAGGAAACTGGACCACAGCCTGCGGTCTTACTCAGGACTCTCAAGATGACTTGGACTGGGCCATTGGCACCAGAATTCCTGCCGAAACATCTAGTCCAGACATTGATCACACCCCAGGTAAGTCTAGCAGAGATTCCCAGGCTCAGTAATTCACCCCTGGCTTAACCATTTGAGTGAATATCAGAGAGCATTCCTTGTGTCTGTGTGTGGGTAGAGCTGAATAGCCTTCATGAGAAGAGAGTTAATCCTTCTTTGTAACCTCTGAATTATTGAATAGACCCAGAACTAACATTGCTACTACAGCAAGGAAACCCACGACTCCTGTTTTAAGAGACACACAGATTTTATTTACTCAACACGTAGGGGACATTCAGGTGAATGCATGCAGTAGGCAGAAGTTAGCAGTGATGAGTTCTCTTGCGGCCACAGTGGCCAGCAGCTGGCCACCAGTGTTGTTCCAGTCCCTCTGAAGTGTAGGGGCCGAGATGTAAAAGGTAAGTGGTGATGGAAGGAATGAACATCAACAAACTCTTGACAGGGTTTGCCTCCTTCCTTGTGATTTGAAGTTAATGGAATCCTTAATGGTCTTACAGGTAATAAGATGAGCCCCCCCTCCCCACCCCCACCTTAGGAATCTAACTTTTGTTAGGGATAAAAAATCATTTTAGAGACAAATTTTCTTAGGGATAAAACTCGTCTAAATATTCTTAGGGATAAAATCTAGTTTTTCTTAGGGATAAAAAAAATAACCTGAGATATTTGTGCTGGTTACTTTTATGTGTCAGCTTGGAGGTGTCTTTGGATGAGGTTAACATTTAAATCAGTGAACTTTGAGTAGATTACCCTCCATAATGTGGGGGTGGGGTGAGGGGGCTCGTCCAATCAGTTGAAAGCCTAAATGGAACAAAAAAGACTGGCCTCCCTGAGCAAGAGGTAATTAATTCCCCCCAAGGCTGCATTCGGACTTCATCTGCCCCGTTGGCTTTCCTGGTCTCCAGCCCACCAGCCCACACTGTGGATTAGGGGCTTACCAGCCTCTGCAATCACATGAGCCAACTCCGTATGTAAATGTCTTTCTAGATTCATACACATTTTATTGGTTCTGCTTCTCTGGAGAACTCTAATACAATATTACTCAAAACAGTTGAAGCATAGGCATGATGAAAAAGAACAAGATTATAATGGAATTAATTAAAATGACTTTTCAAAGGAAAAGTATGCAAGATTGTCTCAGCCATTTTTATGACTAGCAAAAGGAGAAGAATACTTGTATTATTTATATATTTAGGCAGATTGAAAACATCATGACATTCAATTACAGCCTACGTCTTCAGTTTTGTTTGAAAGTTGGCCCCTAATGCATCTCCAGATTGAATATTCTTACTCCTTTTGACCTGCCAAATTGTATTTCTTCTTCCTCACCAAGAGTGGTTTGGGTTTTTTGTTTTGTTTTGTTTTGTTTTGTTTAAAGCATGAAGTTAGTATACACAAGATTAGAGGTTAATGGAACTGGATAGGGAATCAAGACACTGAGGTCAGTAATTAGGAGGATTTAATATATAACAGAGATCAATTCAAGGGGGAAAAAGATATAGTCTTTATTAGTATGGTGTTGGCATATCTGGTTATATGGCTGAAATGAAATGACATTAAGCCCCAGTTTTACTTTTGTGTATTTTATATACAGAAATATATTTGGATGGATTAAAGACTTAAATGCAACAAGTAAAAACAATAAAACTCTTGCAAGAAAACAGAGGGTAAACTATGTGCAATGTAAAGACATGGTCTCACTTCCAAAAGCCCAGAAGCTGCAAAAGAAAAGGTGCACATATTTAATGGTGATAAATTATAGCCGTGGCCTAAAAATTCCATAAGCAAAATTAACAGGCAAACAGTAGGTTAGAAAAAAAAAAAATTTTGTGTGTCAATTACAAGTAGGATACATATAGATAACTCTTAGAGACTTACCGGAGATGAAAATTTTAACAACCAGAAAAGATCTGCATAACTCATTCGCAGATGATCAAATTCAAATAATCAACAAAAATATTAAATGATGCTCAAGTCCACAAGTCATCAGAAAAATACAAATCAAAATAAAAAGATGGGGAAAGGTTTTCAAAAGCCACCAATAGATGGCTGAGAAATGGAGAGCAGGTAGCTAGAGAATACTCATCCATGGTTATGGGAAATTTTCCATTTTGGAAAGCATTCTGACCATATAGAAATAAAAGGACCACCACATAAGCACGTATGTATAAGGATATTTACCTCAGCATTGTTTGTAGTTGAAAATAATGGGAAATAAAATGAATGTCCCTCATTCATACAGTCATTTATTTGTTCCCTTGTTCGTTCATTCATTGGCCTGTTGAATGCTAGGCACTGTTCTAGGAGCTGGGGATACATCAGTGAGTAAAACACAATTGCCACAGTGGAGTTCATATTCTAGAAGGAGGGAAAAGCTAATTGAATCAACATGGTAAGTAAAGTATGTGGCCCATTAGAAGTTGAGTGGAAAAAGGAATAGAGTAAGTAGATTGAGAAGGCATATGGATGGTTGGGGAAGGATTACAGTTTCTAGGCTGGTCAGTTAGGCTGTGGTGGGAAAATGCCATTCAAAAAAGACTTGAAGGAGGTGACTAGTGAGCCTTTTGGATTCCTAAGCAAGAGTATTGTGGTCAGAGGGAGGGCCAGTGCCAAATGCCCTGAGATCAGAGTATGCCCGATGGGTGTGTCCCAGGCCCCGAGTGATGTTTTAGGTGATCTAATGAATTATTGTGGTGCTGTCCTGTATGATGTTTGGCCGTCTTCCTGGCCTCTAGCCACTAGATACCAATAGCGTTCATCTTGCTGCTATTGACAACTAAAAAGTTCTTTAAAAATTGCCAGCTATCCCTGGGGGACAATGTCGCCCCCATTTGGGAACCTGGAGGAACAGCCTGGAGGCCAGTGTAACTTGTTAAATCCACAGCACGTAATATCATGCAGCCACTAAAAAGAGAAAGTTTAGCACTATACGGTTAATTTGTAGGGATTTCCAAAACATAATTTTTTAGGATTTTATTTATTTATTTGAGAGAGAGAGAGAGAGAGCGCAAGCACAAGCAGGAGGAGCTGCAGAGGGAGTGGGAGAAGCAGGCTCCCCGCTGAGCAAGGAGTCTGATGCGGCACTCGATCCCAGGACCCTGAGATCATGACCTGAGCCAAAGGCAGACGCCTAACCAACTGAGCCATCCAGGCAACCCCCCCAAAACGTATTATTAAAGGCGTAAAGCAATACACAAAATGATTCTACAGTATGGTCCAATTTTTTCTAAAACAATGACTAATGCCCCCTTATTTGTGCACATGTATAACTCTACATAGGTATCTCTGTGAATAACTATGTGAGCATGGAGAGAAAGATAAAAAAAGGATATATGGGTTTATTAGCCTGGATTACTTGGATGAGTGATAAGGTTGGAGTAGAGGAGAGGGAGAATAAATCTAAAAATAAAAAGAAAATAAGTAAAACAGGAATTGCACCTCAAAAGAAAATCTAACGTACATGATGGTAGCGCCTACATGTGTTTGTGGAAACTGTGGTGGGTATCTTTAAGTCTTACCATGGAAAAAACCTGAACAGTGATCTTTTTGCTCTCTTAATATTGATTTTTTCTTCAATATTTCTTTTCATCAATTTTACATCACTAAGTAATACATCTTTTCCTAAAAATTTAAATGTATAAATAAGCAGAAAAAAGAAAAACAACTTCTCTAGTAATCTCAGTAGAGTGATATAATCATCTGTAAGCTTTATATTTGTATATCTTGCCATTCTTTCTTAATGCACACATTTTCTTTTTTCTTTTTTTTTTTTTTAAGATTTTATTTGACAGAGATAGAGAGCACAAGCAGGGGGAGTGGCAGGCAAAGGCAGAGGGAGAAGCAGGCTTCCAGCCGAGCAGGGAGCCCGATGCGGGGCTCGATCCCAGGACCCTGGGATCATGACCTGAGCCGAAGGCAAACGCTTAACCGACTGAGCCACCCAGATGCCCCAATGCACACATTTTCAAATAAAAATAGGTTTCCACTAGATTCAGTAATTTGATAAATATACTATGGCCGAGTTTATATGTTATGAAATATTTTTAACATGATATTCTACTTTTTGGATATAGCATAATTTATAAAAATTATCTAAGGGTATACTCTTAAATTATTTCCTAACACTTTCACTATAGTAACATCACAACAGTGAAAATACATTTAGATGAATTTTTTTTTTTTTACTTTTATGATAGTTCCTGAGAATAAATACTTACTTTTCTTTCTTGAGAACTTATGAGAAATAATCCAATTTTCATTTATGCTGCTAAGATCTCAACAGTCACATTTAGATACAGTGTCTGTGAGGTCTCCTGATAATATCTGCAGCAGTCTCTCCTTATCTTAAGACAGTATTTGGAAACTGCAGAGCATGTCTGCCAGTATAATACTACTAAAGGTACAAAAGTGTAGTAGGCTCAGTTTAGGAAAAGATAAAAGTGTAATCATTGGACGTGGGAAATGTTCTGTGCATTGTTCAATGAAACAAACATGAGTGATCCATTGATATCTTTTAATGGAACAATTAAAGACTATTAATGGCTGCATGTATTTTCTCTTTTGAACTTTTATAGCTTGTGTGAGTTCATGAAAGACCACATGAAAAGTTTTGAATCTGGTCATTATGCAATATTGTGTACAAGTAATGTTGTCCACAGATAAAGAAGTAATCATTCTGACAGAATACTTTATTATCCTCCCTGTTAATCACTACTTGAGACAGTATATTTTTACAGAGTACTCGCTTCAAAGCAGTCTGATTATATCATCCTTGCTACACTAATATGACTCACTGAACTTGTGTATGTATCTCTGAAAAAAATGGGCCGCTAAATAAACTGTAAGGACATTAATTAATTTTGACCCTTGGGGAAAAACAAAATTCTTTATGAGAAGGCCAACAGATTCAAAGAGCCTATGGTCTATTTCTAAACATCTCAATGTTGCTGTTAGTTGAAACTGTATTTATGGATCTTTTCACTTATTGTTACCAAGATGAAGAATTCGATCCATAAAGAGAACATTTTCAATGCCCATCACAGGCCTATTTATGAGCCTTTTTGGAGCCATTGCGGAAGCTGTGGAGGGAAACTTGCAGACATTAATCCACTCTCATGTGCACATGAATAGTGTTTAGGCTTAGTATATACAGGCTTTAATGGCAAGAGTGACATTTGGGTGACATGAACTAACGAAGGTATAAAACAATAGCTGCTGTCTCTCTCTCTGTCTTTTTTTTTTCCTTTCTTCACAACTTTATTTTCTTTTTCGTAGTATAATTGACCATATCCACAATTAAATTCTAAAATCTGGAAGGATAGGAGTCGTATTTTTTGCTATTTTTATGTTCCCTTCAGCACTGAAGATGGAAAAGCGCTTGGTAATACTTGTGTAGGTCTCATGTTACCTGTCTGTGTCCTTCTGTGTTTATTAACCACAAAGTATTTTGGATTAATTAATGCAACAAGCATTTCCTGAGTGCCTATTACATACACAATGTGTTGGTAACTAAGGGTATGAGGTAAGGAGATGTTTGTAAAGTAACTGGGATGAAATATGCTGCCCAATCTAACCCAGAGGAAGATACTATTGTGCAATTGTATATTCACAGCACAAGGTCAAGAAATATTCCAAACTATCTTAGTGATACTAATGCTCTAATGTATATAATGACGGTTTAAAGTAGTAAGTGTTCGGGGTGCCTGAGTGGCTCAGTCAGTTGAGCGTCTGCCTTTGGCTCAGGTCATGATCCCAGGGTCCTGGGATCGAGCCCCGCATCGGGCTCCCTGCTCTGTGGGAAGCCTGCTTCTGCCTCTCCCACTTCCCCGCTTGTGTTCCCTCTCTCTCTGTGTCTCTCTGTCGAATGAATAAATAAAATCTTAAAAAAAAAAAAAGTAGTAAGTGTTCAACAAATATAACTTACTTGATACTTGGGTTGACAGAGCCCTGGAGGCTAGGCAGATGATAATTGTACTTCCTTTTGAGTAGATGGTGCAGGTACTATTATTATTATTCCTACAGATGAGGAACCAAAAAAGCTAAATGACTTGTCTTAGCCTGTATAATGAGTAACAAAGCCAGAACTGAAGCCCTGGTGTATGGAGCCTAATCCAAGCCCGCTCCAGGACCTCCCGGTAGCAGGCTTTGTCCTTAATGTATATTCACTATTGTGTTGTATCCTGTAGAGAAAGTGTGAGGAAATAATTTAGGAGTTTACCATTAGATACTTTCATAAATCATGAATCTCCTTCCTCTATATTTGAGGCCACTTAACTTCTCTTTCAGTCTAGGTGATATTACCATCTCACTCTGGTCTCAGAGTGGAGGGAAACCCTCATATTCATTTGCTTGGGAGGGTTGGGGCTTGACCAAGGATATGGAGTTAGAAATATAAAAGCGAGCCTTCACTCACAATTTACCAGACTGCTCACTTTGATCTTACTCCTATACACTCATACACATGAGAGAGCTAATAACTGTACTGTAACACATTTTTTAAATCATCACATTTAAAATCCAATCATTGGACCAGCAATCTTTGAGATATTCCAGGAAGCAGGGAAGGAGGCCGTTGGGATCAGAATGGGTGGATAAAAATGGCAGAAATTCCAGCCCAGGGAAATAGCGTTCGCTCTAGGTCTTCCCAAAGAAGCTACATAGATATTCTAAGATCAAAATAAAAAATACTCTTCTGGACAGCATTGTGTCCCCCTAAAATTCATATGTTGAAGCCCTAACCCCCAATGTGACAACATTCAGAGACAGGGCAGAAAGGTAAATAATGAGGTTTAAGTGTGGGTCCCGAATCCAGTAGGACTAGAGTCCTTATAAAAAGAGGAAGGGGCCCCAGGGATGTACACACAGAGGAAAGACCCCATGAGGAGACAAGGAGAAGCCTCTAAGCCAAGGAGAGAAGCCTCAGGAGCAACCAACCCTGCCAACCCTTCCATCTTGGACTTTCAGCCTCCAGAACTGTGAGAAAATCACTTCCTGTTGTTTAAGCCACCCACTCTGTGGTATTTTGTTATGGCAGTTTGAACCGACTTATACAAATACCAAGAAAGGTTGTGAAGAATTCTTCAGAGTAACTCACCAGAAACCAGCACTCAGATCACCTGGCAGAGTTGGAAATTTGGCCCTACTCCCTGCATTCCCTTCCCTGACCACAGAAGGGCTTTTTCTCACAAAGTATAATCAGAAAGCTGTCATGTAAAGACAAGCAGACCTCTGCCTGGGAAGAGATGATCATGAGATAACTATAGCCTAAAAAAGAGACACAGTCATGTGTGGAGTTACACAGGATCAACATTATAAGTTTGCAGGGAAATAAAGATAACTCCATCCAAGAATTTAAAAAAACTGAAGCATAAAGGGGAGTTTGGGTGGCTCATTTGGTTGAGCCTCCCACTCTTGATTTTGGCTCAGTTCATGATCTCAGGCTCAGCATGGAGTCTGCTTGAGATTCTCTTTCTCCTCTCCCTCTGCCCCTCCCCTGCTCCCACTCACATCTCTTTCTTTTTCTAGAATAAATAAATAAAATCTTAAAAAAAAATTGGAGCATTGTAGTTTGCCTGCCTGCTTACTTACTTACCCCTTGGCCCCACCACCAAAGAAAGTGGTTCTCAGACTTGGCTGCATATCAGAATCATCTGAAGAGTTTTAAAAAAATGCTAATTATATGCATCCACTCACTAAGAGCCTGATTTAACTGGTTAATATTGTGGCCTGGGCATCAAGATTTTTAAGAATTCCTCATAAGATTTTAGCATGTAGCTGAAGTTGGGAACTACTTCCCTATAGGGGAGCCTCATCCCCAGTCCACCTATATAGCACCTGCTTTTCATTCTCCCATGGAAGAAGCCTTTCAGGAAATCGGTTCTATATAACAGCAGTGGAGATTCTTTCAAGTTGCCTACACTAAGCAACGAAAGCCTTCATTCAGAAGTTTCAGTGAATAACCAAGAATCAGCAGGCAATTAAACACAACCAATATCATGAAAGAGAGAGATGAGGACGTGAAAAGAGAACAATTATCCCTGAAGGAAATGGATAACTCCGTGTAGTGGACATTTGTTATATTTTCTCCATGCTCTCTAGAAAACTGTTGCTGTGTTTGTTTCATATTGATTGTAGAAACCCCATCTGGGGGCACCTGGGTCGCTCAGTCGTTAAGCGGCTGCCTTTGGCTCAGGTCATGATCCCAGGGTCCTGGGATTGAGCTCCACATCGAGCTCCCTGCTCGGCGGGGAGCCTGCTTCTCCATCTCCCACTCCCCCGCTTGTGTTCCCTCTCTCGCTGTGTCTCTCTGTCAAATAAATAAATAAAATCTTTAAAAAAAAAAAAAACAACCCATCTGGGTAAGCTCACCCAGCTTCTCATGGATTTAGGATGAAAGCTGCCAATCAGTTGCATGCCGGCAAGACTCATTATTCACCTCTGTTTACCCCAGCATGCTCTATAGGACTATAACCATTTTTATGTGCAAAATGATATAAAAATATAGGAATGTATATATAATATCTATATAATATTCCAACAATTATATCTATACCTGTATTAATATATCTTAATATAAACTGTGACCTATTGACCAAAATTTTAATTACAATAAGGAAATAAAGATATTTTTCAGTATAAAATGCTAGTTATGAAAAAAATCTAATCTTGTAGAAATATATACTCATGTGGTTAAAGGAGATCTAATTTGATATCCAGGATTACTTTCAAATTAGTGGTGTTAAGGATGTAGGTGTTAATACAAAGGAAACAAAACTGACCATGGGTTGAAATTGTTGAAGCTGCGTCTTGGGTAGGTAGAAGTTCATTATGCTATTCTTTCTACTTTGGTAGAAATGTGAAATTTTCCAAAATAAAGATGTTTTTAAAAATTGTTCCCTCAAAAGATGAGTGTGACTTACCCAAAGTGAAAAAAACTGACAATATGACATGTAGCGTGAAATAAGAACTGGGTAGTCTGAAAACACCAAGAGATTTGTCAACAGGTAGAAGTGAAGACACAAAAACGATAATAATAAAAATAATGTCTTCCCTGGATCCTCAAATGACACTGAGATATATCAAAGGATTTAATTTGTAAACCTGCCTTTTATCTAATCATTTAATAATACACTGGAATTTATTATGATACCAGTTCAGAACAGATTTCTGTTTGAAATTGGACACTTTTTAGGTGCACTAAGAGGAGTTAAATCTTAATATGCCATAATAATAATAATTACATTAAAGTCTGAGAAGAGTGTTAAAAAGAAATGTGATTTGTGTGATGCTTCAGCCACCTCTTTAAAGATATATGTACGAAATGGAATATAAAATTATATGCATTGGCATGGTGAAAAGTGTTTTTTTCCCCATTCATTCATTTCACAAGTGTTGAGCTCATTTTTTGCCAGCCACTATTTTAGGTACTTAGAATACATGTAGGTCAAATCAGAGAAGGATCTCTGCCATCTCGTGGCTAACATTATAGCAGAGAGGGATCAAAAATCAGTATCAAGCATTATAAATTAAAACAAAAAAATGTATAATTGGTTGGAAGTTGATAAGTGTCATGGGGGAAAAAGGAAAAAGAAGGATCATGGGGGAAAGGCGGTAAAAGAAGGATCAATCAGGAGAGGACCAGTGGGGGGTGGCTTAGGAGTTATGGGGATACAGGGAGGAGGTGAGTTAAGGAAATTTGCATGTGTAGCCACTAGAAGGAAGGGGACTGTGTTCCTGTTTTCAGTTTTATGAAGAGTTGAATGGATGTTGAACAGTTGCTCTTCTTATCCATTCACTCAAATCCAAACAAATTTTTTTTTTCAGACAAAAGGAGAAATTCCAGAGGGATCTAGAGAAAGGAAATTAATATCAGTTAAATGTTTCCAAAGAGTCAGGCAGTGTAAAAGATGATATGCATGTTATCTCATTTAATCTTTTTAAAACTTTGTGACATGGAAGATACTAAAGTCTTAGAAAGGTTAAAAAATTCAAGTCACAGGCGTGACTGAGGAGGAGGATTTGAATATCAGACTCTATGACTCAAAAGACTTTGTTCTGTAGCCTGCCCAATATTACGGTCCAGTATAATAGCTGCTAGCCCCACAAGCTACTGAGCCCTTGAACTGTGGCTGGTCCAAATTGAGATGTGCTATAAGAATAAAACACACATTGGACTTCAAAGATATAGTACAAAAGCACAGTATAAAAATATATCAACAATTATTTATATATTGTGTATATATATATATATATATATTTATATATATATATATACACACACTTTGGATACACTGGGTTAAATAAAATATATTACCCAAAATTCACCTATTTCTTTTTACTCTTTTAAATGTGGCTACTAAGAATTCTAAGATTACGTATATGGCTCACAGTATGTTTCTATTGGACAGCCCTGTTCTATATTACACTGCACACATCATAAGGAAGGCTTTCCTGCCTACGAAGTGAATAAGACACTAGAATCAACTAAAGAAATACTGGTGCCTATCTCTGGATCTCTTTAAAGATGGGCAGTCTCTTGGTTAGGAATTCACACACTTCCAGCTAGGACCTCCAAAGACAATCTATTCAGCTTCCAATCTATTTTAAGTGGAAGCTACTTACAAAGCAAAGTGGTGCAATTATAATAATTTAATCCAATATATTATCTTCAGAATATTTCATTATGTATATTAACAAAGTACATCCATTAAATAGTAACACACAGTCTTCTTATGATATCAGCAATTTTCATGTCCAAAAATAATGCTTTTGGCATTATTCCTCAAATATGATAGTACCTTGTTCCATAATTTTCAGGTTAATTATTTCATCATTTTACAAATATCCATGCCTTATAGTTTCTCTAAAAGGAATTTACCCAACTCATATTTATTTATAGACTTTATTTCTCAGTAAAATAATGAACCATTAAACTTAATCCTTTCTATCTTCTCAAAAGTTTTTCTTTTTGTATTTACTCCTTTTTTCTAAGTGTCCTTAAACTGCCTATTACTGTATCATACTTTTTGCCTTTATGTATCACAGTTTTCTTATCTTGAAAAAAAAATCTCAACTTCACTTCTAAATACTATTGTTTTTTCTTATATCTCAAAGATAGAGACAATACAAAAAATTATGTGTACATCCTACCAAACTATACATACTTTCTTTGGTTCCCTACAGTTTGTCTTCTGCAAAAATATTATTTCCTCAGCAAATAATTTTTGGCCACCCACTCTGGGTCACTGATCTAAATGCTATAGTGATGCACATTTACCAAACATAGTACCAGCTCTCATGGAGCTTAGGTACTAGCTCCTTTGAGAACTTTATGATTTCATAATTCTTCTTATGTTGCACTTGACACTACTGTTCAATGCACACCTTCTTGGAAGTTTTCACCTGCAGTGGATTGTGATATGTATTTCCTAATGTTATTTGTCTTTGATGCTTTTTCTTTTTCCTTCTAAAACCTAAATGTGAGTCTTACTCAGCATTCTGACTTTTACTTTTTTAAATCTCTTCCTACACTTTTTGCTTGCTCAGAGTTTTCATTCTCTTAATGTTCAAAATTTGCTAATTTCTGCATGCCTCTAGTCTTCACTTCCATGTTCTAATCTCACACTGTCAGTTTTCAGCTGGATAATTTCCAATGTCTGCAAGTCACATATCTGAACTCAAGCTTACCTTCCTTTCAGAAAGGATCTCTTCCTGCCGCTCCTAATATTTCTGTTATTGACATTATTATTGTTTAACACAATTTTTTTTCTCAATTTCCAATTCATTCAGCTCTTCATTCTCAATTTACGTGTTTTTACTTTGCATTTTCACTTCTGTCATCTTAAGTCACTCTTGGGCTCTTGCCAGCATCAAGGAAACTCATCTCCAATGCAAATATGCTCCTAAACCAGGCCACTCTTCTCGCTGATGCAGGATTAATATTACTAAATGGTGACTGATAATCCTGCAAATCATCAGAAGCTCTCCATTGACTTTTAGGTAGCATTAAGGGCTTTCTGTGTTCTTCCCCAAATTGTGTTTCTGACTTTAATTCTCCTACAAACTCTGTGTTCTTGTTCCTCAAATATGCTCTGGGCGTTATAAATGTCATCTTTTGGTCATACCATTGTTTTCATATGACTTGTAATTTTTTGTTGATAGTGGATACAGTGTGCCAGATAAAAGGAACCAAGGTAAACAGGCCTTCTGTGTGAACTTTTCTGTCTATCTGGCAGGAAGTAAGGTCATGTTTACTATTTACTGTTGGCTGGAGCTATAGGAGTCAGAAGGTGTAATTTCTACTGGCGTCCTGGTTCCTCCTACTTCTCCCTTGTCTTTTGGTTTCCCTAGTGACTTCTTTTTTTTTTTTTTTTTTTTTAAAGATTTTACTTATTTGACAGAGAGAATGAGAGTGCGCACCAGCAGGGGGAGGGGCAGAGGGAGAGGGAGAAGCAGACTCCCTGCTGAGCAGGGCTTGATCCCAGGACTCTGGTGATCCTGGCCTGAACCGAATGCAGGCACTTAACTGACTGAGCCACCCAGGCGCCCCTCCCTAGTGACTGGGTGGCAGCCTTTCAGTTGCAGCCCCCTGCTAGTCAATAGGAGCCTATTGATGGGGTGGTAAGGTGGAGAGGTGTTGAGTGGTAAAGTCACGGGAATAGGAGCCTTCCACAATTCTGTGATCTATCACAGTCCTTCAGTAAGCTTGTGGGGTTTTTTTGTTTGTTTTTTGGGGTTTTTTTAAAGATTTTATTTATTTATTTGACAGAGAGAGGCACAGTGAGAGAGGGAACACAAGCAGGGGGAGCGGGAGAGGGAGAAGCAGGCTTCCCGCCGAGCAGGGAGCCCGATGTGGGACTCGATTCCAGGACCCTGGGATCATGACCTGAGCCGAAGGCAGACACTTAACGACTGAGCCACCCAGGCACCCCAGCTTGTGTTTTTTTACTGTGACCTTGACAAATGCTTCTCAGTTCTCCCTCCCCCTTAGGTAAAATAGGAAGTCTAGACCTTTTTAAGAAAAATAGACATACTTCAAAATGGCTGCTTTTCCTCTCTCCCAGGAGGAAATAGAAGGGATTTTTCTCCGTTCTTTACTGTGGGAACTTGGTAGAGCTTCTGGAGATAAGACTTTGGGGATGCCCTTAAGACTTGTCCCCCTGGAGTTTATATCTCTTAAGCTTTTCCACGCTAAGCCTCCAGCAATCTGTTAATTACAGTTTACGTTTTCCTCACCCTGAGCCGGCTCCATCAGTGTTTCCTGCTTCCGCGGTTTTGCTCCAGTAAAATGTGATTCTCAGTATCTGCCTTCCTGTATCCAGTGGTTTTCCTTGTGATGTCTCCTCTAATTCTCTGACAGATATAAGAAGAGTGATTTTTAGTTTGTCTGGCTTTTTTTTGTTGTAAAGATGAGACTGTGCCTCTAAGCTTCTTACATGCTAGACTAGAAACCAGGAGGATCCTCTTAGTGATTTTTTAAGAATGAACTTTTGCCACTCTAACCTACTTTCTTTGCCTATTACCATCTCCATTATATTCTTTGACATCTTAATATAATGATATGTCTTTTATAAAATCTCTTCTTAGTCATCCGATTTAAGCCATCTTTGTCAGATGAACTACATGGCATTTACAACCTACATCAATATTTGGTATTATAGGCTCACAATAACGCCAGTGAGCCATGTATTATTATTATTATCCCCATCTGATATATGATGGATATGAGACACAGTGAGGATTCAGTGATTTTCCCAAAGTCACAAAGCTTGCAAGTACCAGAGTCTGGTTTGGAACCCAGGTAGTCTGACCCAGAATGTGTCTTCTAAGGAGTACATGCTGCTAGCTTTTATTGTCAGATTCTTTTGAGCATGTTTCATATTTTCTGAGCTATAACTTGTCTTTCTTCTTAACATCCAAATGCAAGACATGGCACCTTCTCTGTAGTAGTTATCCAATCAAAAACTTGTGATTGATTGTCTTTTTTCTACTACTAGAATCATCTTTTGATCTATTTTTTTAAACTTCCCAGGAGAGTATCTCTAATTTGCAACTTTGTTCTAAGCACTTTACAGGTAGTATATCCTTTAATCTTTACCACAACCCCATGAGGTAAAGTACTAACTATAATTATCTCTTCATGCTTCTGAGTCCTAGAGAATTTCCATAGGTTGCCCAAGGTCACATACCTAATAAGTGGTAAAGTCAGGATTTGAATGGAAGCCAACAGCTAAAGTACCTGCAGGCTTAAAACCATTGGGCCATCCTGCCCAAGGTTTCTGCTCATTACTTACTCATTAAAATAACCTCATGATACTGTTTTCTGTTTCAATGAAAATAAATATTCTTCTGTTCTTATTTGCTTTCCACACTCTTTCAGGTAAAATGGGTCTGAAATCTAAACAAAGTCAAAGTTCATGCCATTTATCACTTACCTAAAGGATTTATACTTTATTAGTTCTCCCTTCCTACATGAGTAGGGAACAAGTTTTCTTTTTAATTTCAATTTGGCAAATAAAATCAAGTTACACAAATGCTATTAAGCAAATGCATGTTTCTCAAGGCATCTTGACAAGAAAATAACACGTAAAGAGGTTCTTCAAGGTTCTTCCATTATGAAGATTAAGAGAGTCAGAATCCTTAGTCTCTAACTACACTTATCGGAAGTGCCAACAATTCCATTCATATGGCACCTTCATGTGATTGAGGTATACTTACCACTGAGCAAATTAAAAGCTCACAATAAGATGAATATATACCTAGGATGAATAGATCCCATTTTGGCATGTCTCAACTATAAGCTTCATTTTTACATCAGATCAGTGATTATTGAGGGAAACAGTTTAAAGCACCAAAATTTGGTAATAGTACATAGTGTTAAAATGAGACATCCTGTTGAGAAGTGGTTTTTTTAAATAAGTAATAATTATTCTCAATGAAGAGTAATGCCTGACGAATAAACTATTGGAAAAGGTAGAAATAAAGAAATGCCAAATCAGTTCACTATACAGCCTTTTAGAAAGCAAATAGAAGTGATATGATGACAGATATTTTCATCAAATGCCATGAAAACATTTCATTTGACTTCAGAGACACTGTATCTGTGGTTGCCATTTGACAACTTTAAGGAAAATTTTCGTTGTCTCTCTGAGCATGTTTACATTTCACGGCCTTTAAAACTTGCAGACAAAAAGAGATTGAGGGCATTTCAGCTGATAATCATTGTACCCCCCTTCTATTGTAGAGCGAGGGACAGGCAGAAATTACAGAGGATGTGGAACCAAGCTAAGTAAGTCTAACTCTGAACAAGGGAGCATTTGCTATTTTGAAGGAGAGGCATACTGCATCACATTTTTAAAAACCATTAGGCAGCTTTATTTTATGAGCAAGAAAAAAAAAAAGACTAAAATTGCCTGTAATTCATTTTATTTTTTTAAATTTTTTTTTAAAGATTTTATTTATTTATTTATTTCACAGAGAGAGAGATCACAAGTAGGCAGACAGGCAGGCAGAGGCAGAGGGAGAGGGAGAAGCAGGCTCCCTGCTGAGCACAGAGCCCGATGTGGGGCTCGATCCCAGGACCCTGGGATCATGACCTGAGCCGAAGGCAGATGCTTAACCATCTGAGCCACCCAGGCGTCCCCAATTGCCTGTAATTTAAAGCGGGAAGTGAATTCAGATCACTTGAAGTGGGAAATTGTCTTTTATGATTTGACCCTAGTACAAGTGAGTATGATTCTTCTGAGGGCACTGGAGCTGAAAAAATATAGCTTTCTTTTGAAAGTATTAACCGTCTTTTTATAAAAGAAATGTCAAATTTATTACCTTATGACATAATGACTCAATGAAACATTAAAAAAAAAACCTCAAGATTGTAGCTACTCACATCTAAAAGACAAATTAGAGTCTCTACTGCATGCCAACACCAAAGTGAAAAAGAATGTCCATGAAGCACACTGATGGATTCTGAATGTGGCTAATATATTTTGGCTCTCTCCCATCAAATAACAATGGAGATCTGAACAAAGTGATACTGAATTTACATTATTTGACAATACGTGGCTCCAGTTTTTGAAAATGTGTGTAATTGTTTAAAGAGTTTCTAAGATAAAAATTGAATATTGATGAGAAACTTCTATCCAGTGCCTGACTGTAGGTAATAACATACGACACATAAAATCTGTACCCTAGAAATCTTAAGAACTTGTAATCCTAAAACCTGTACCAGGATTGAAGTATTACACTGAAATGTACAGAAAATATCAGGAGGCAGAGTGTAGGGAGAGGTAACATTCAGACGTATGTAGTAAATGCCCACATTCCAGAGTACTGCATCCGGCAGTATTAAAGTTTTACAAACCTAATTGAAGGCATTCTGATACAATATATGAGAATTAATTTCAAATAGCCAACAGAAAGCCATAAAGCAGTCTAAAATCAAACCGACAATCAAAAAATTCCGCTTCTATAAAAATCTGTCCCATGAATGTTGGGAAAAGTACGGATTGGGGAAAATAAATGTAGAATTGGAAATGAAGGTGGTTGATCATTCCACAGAGTCACATGTAATAAAGTCAACTGGTTCAATGAGTTACCATTAAATTCTAAATATGTTGTGGCAGTTGAGACTTTTAAGCTTTATTATCTGCTTTAACAAATTCTGAACTTTGTGTGGGAAGCTAGATTGACCTTCCCCAAGGATTTTGCTAGATATAAATGGTAGTTCTCAATGAAGCAACTGAAAGTTTATATATGTTTGAAAGTAGGTCTAGTCTGAGCTTGCTAGATAAAGAATGAGTCTATTTCTGAAAATATAATTCAATGTATGGTTTTATAACTTTGTGGTACAGTACATAGTTCCTGGATAATTCATATATTTCTATTAATAATTTCAAAAGGCTAAGCAACTTTTCACCTTTGTGGTTCTCAGGAAAAAATATGGCATTGCAACAAGTCTATTCCCCTTACAAAGTCAAGCTTGGATATATTAGAGTTCTAGAATTAAAAATCCCCAAAAACCAAATTTGCAATGGTTGCTTCTAAATTTCCAGGCATAGTTTTGTATTCTTAAATTTTAAAATGGATAAAAATTCACATTTGCATGCATTAATACATCAGCCAGGAATTGACTTTCTGACTTTTGTGTTCCACTGCAGGATGTTGTAAGACCAAATCGAATATGCAAATTAGGAGAGGCTAGGTGGGGTACACTTTGAAAGCTCACCCAGAGTCCCCTAACTAATAATTGGAATTGCTACCTTTGATGTTGAGTCTTACATAACATTGTCTTATGCTGAAATAAATATGCTGCAGTGAAACATGCTGGATTATTATCATCCCCAGTGAATTACTTTTTTCTTTTTACATTAAGTTTCCTAATATAGCCCTAAAATGCAAACATTATATTGTTCTACATTCCTTTCAATGATGTCATATCTTTGCTAAGCTGATTTATGGGAGTTGCTATGATGAAAGTAAGTACTGGGGAAAACGAAAGTGGGATAGGTAATGAAGGTGGTGATGTTCAGTGTGATTTTAAGGTTTGAGACTTTGGGCAGTACCTAATGAATACACTCTCCAGTGGAAAATAATTGTGGTCATTTAAGAATAGTTGTTTGTTTGTTTTTTTCAATTTGTGTGTATTAGTTTTTCGAGTGCCCATGATGTTGTTGGTATTTTAATAGGTATTAAGTTGTTTGGACTTAAGGACTTAATAAAAAAACCCAGAATATTGCTTCCCACCTAGGGCGCCATAAACAAATTATTGAGACCCTGAGGATGCTATGATCAGAGTTCCACGAGGAGCCTATAGGCAATGACTAAGGTTGGAGAATTTGGTTAGATTGCATTCAGGTTGCTGTGCAGACTTAAAACCTACCTTTGAAAAATAAATATTACATGATTAAAATTATTCAAAAGAAACATCTGAATTAGTGAAGGGTTAGTGTATTTATGTAGTTAGAGGAATAAATTTACCAAAATACAAGGTTTTAAATCAGAATTCCTAATTTTTAAAATGGATTAAATTTGTGCCAGTGGACAGAATTCCTTCTTTTCTCACTGCTCCAAATGTTTGACTTTCAACATTAGGTTAGCTGTAAAGCATGAATAGATGTATATTTAAAGTCTGAGTTGAACATGACTTGCTTTGGAGGTAGAGGTATATTAGTTCTCATTAAGTATGTCATACTACTTAAGAGCTGAACTATGAAATATAGAGCAGCTTTATACAAACATACTTAACATTAATTTACCTTATTGGAACTAGGTCAAGGCTATATCTTCACATCCAGTACAGTATGAATAGATTCCATGCTTTCACCTTGACTATATACATTATTATTATAGCTAGTTGGACTATGCTATTTTTTTTCTTTAACCAGGATAACATTGTAAAGTTTCTCTGATATTGTACTCCAAGTGCATTGGGAATCCTTGGGGTGTAAAAGGCAATAAAATGAGGGAACACCTAGATGTTCTTATTTAATCAGAGAGCATAGATTTAAAGAATGTATGTTCTTAATGAATAAGCCACAGTTTGTAGTAGATTTGACGGATGGAGTCTAGGTATAGCTTGGCTGCACATGCCATGTGCATGTCTTCCTAGTCCAAATAAGAAAACAGACATATGTCATCCTTGCAAAGAAATATGAAAGCAAACTTTTCTGTGGCTGACTTAAAATATTATGCACAATTTTCCTAATCCAATATTTGCTAGTACATGCATTTCATAAAACAGTGAGGACAGAAAACAGTTCAATGGTGCAAGCCAGGAAACTACAAGTTGTTTCCACTACTATTTTATATTGAGGAAAACCTTGCAGCATTCATTCACATGTCATGTTCCTTGGTTATTTTTCTTAAGATTTTTTTTATTTTTATTTTGCTAGACTATATAAAGTGTTCTTTTTTTTAAAAAAAAAAAGATTTTATTTATTTATTTGACAGAGACATAGTGAGAGAGGGAACACAAGCAGGGGGAGTGGGAGAGGGAGAAGCAGGCCTCCCGCCGAGCAGGGAGCCCAATGCAGGGCTTGATCCCAGGACCCCGGGATCATGACCTGAGCCGAAAGCAGACGCCCAACAACTGAGCCACCCAGGCGCCCCAATATAAAGTGTTCTAAGTGAAGAGAAATATTTTCAGTAAGGAACTTTAAAAAAAAAATAGGGGCACCTGGGTGGCTCAGTCAATTAAGTGTCAGACTCTTCGTTTCGTCTCAGGTTGTGATCTCAGGGTTGTGAGATTGAGCCCCCACATCCAGCTCGAACTCAGTGGGGAGTCTGCTGGAGATTCTTTCCCTCTGCCCCTCCCCCCACTCACTTGTATGCACGCATGCTCTCTCTCAAATAAATAAATCATTAAAAAAAATAGATGCAAGTCACTTTTCAGTATCTGGTCTGGCATGTAAGGAGCTTGGAAGTCATTATTTCTTTCCTCATAATACAAAAAAACAAAAAGCTGAACAAACTAAAAATCAACAACTCTTTTTAAGTTTTTTAGAGAATTGAGGTCTCAAGGCAAACCACTGCCCTCAGATTGGAGACAAGCAAGTGGAAACAGAGAATCACAACTTACTGGAGCGGACGCCCATAAACAGAAACCTCTGCAGGAGTCAGTACGGGGCAGGACATCCTAAACTATTACTGATCAATTGCTGTAGGCTCAATGTGGACAAATTGGAGGGATAGTCCAGGGGATTTCAGTGTTAGGAAGTCCCCCACACATTTGTAAGTTTTAATTTCAGGAACTCTGTTAGTTTCTCACAGTGAAGATCAGAGGAAACTCCTCTCTGCTTTCAGCAGGTGGAGGGGAAAAATAGCATTTTCTGAAAATTTCCCAGAACAAAGCCTGCCCTCAAGAGAAACTATTTTACTAGAACCTAACTGACCTAAAAAAACCCAAAAAACAAAAATACAACTGACCTAAGAGATTAGGGATGGGAGAGTTTACTGGGAAAATACTCTGGTATGTTTCTTATACTATTCATGAAGTGGTATAGTGATATTTTAAAGAGGACTTGCGTTAGTGGTAGTGTGTATTGCAAACTCACTGTCAACCACTAGAAAAGGTCAAAAATGTATATGTAATTGGTGTGCTAAGACATGATAAAAAATGAAATCATGTGAAATCCTCAATTAAGGTCTGAAAAAGAGTGAAAGAAAAAAAAACAAGGAAGAACAATACCAGTGAATGGCAAATAATAACAAATAAGGTAAATATTAATCCACCTATCTCAATAATCAGCTTAAATGTTGCTGGTCTATATTCACCAATTAAAAGACTAAGAGAAGTTAAAACAAAAGAACCATGTATTGTCAGTAACAGACCCATTTCCAGAATAAATACAATCAATACATAAATAGAATGAATAAATGGAAAAAAAAGGTGAAAGAACAGAGAAAAATATACTATGTTAACATTAATCAAAAGAAAGCAGCAGTGGCTGCATTAATTTCAGACAAAGAAGACTTCAAAGGAAGGAGAATATTCAGGGATAAAGAGGGGATTATAAAATGATAAAAAGGTCATTACTCTAAGAAGACAAAACACCCCTCAATGTGTAAGCTCCTAACATCAGAACGTCAAAATACACAAAGCAAACCTAATAGCATTGCAAGGAGAAATAGATGAATCCACTACTATAGCTGGAGACTTCAACAACCCTCTGTCAGTAATAGGGCCAACAAGCAGAAATCAGTAAGGACATAGTTAAACTGAACAGAACCATCAATCAGCTGGATATAATTGACGTTTATAGAACTTCAACAACAGCAGAATATACATTCTTCGCAAGCTCACATGAAACATTCACCAAGACAGTCCACATTTGAGCCCTAAAACACATCTTAACAAACTTAAAAAAAAATCCTACAATGTGTGCTCTCAGACCATAATGGAATTAAGATAGAAATCAGTAACAGAAATATAACTGGAAAATTCCAAAATATTTGAAGATTAAATAAGTAGACTTCTAAATAACATAATGAATCAAAGAAAAAATCTCTTTTTAACTCTTTTTTATTGTTATGTTTATCACCATACATTATATCATTAGTTTTTGATGTAGTTTTCCATGATTCATTGTTTGTGTATAACACCCTGTGCTCCATTCAGTACATGCCCTCTTTAATACCCATCACCAGGCTAACCCATCCCCCCAACCCCCTCCCCTCTAGAACCCTGTGTTTGTTTCTCAGAGTCCATAGTCTCTCATGGTTCGTCTTGCCCTCCAATTTCCCCCCCTTCATTTTACCCTTCCTACTATCTTCTTTTTTTTTAACATATAATGTATTATTTGTTTCAGAGGTACACTTCTGTGATTCAACAGTCTTACACAATTCACAGCGCTCACCATAGCATATACCCTCCCCAGTGTCTATCACCCAGCCACCCCATCCCTCCCACCCCCCACCACTCCAGCAATCCTCAGTTTGTTTGCTGAGATTAAGAATGCCTCATATCAGTGAGATCATATGATACATGTCTTTCTCTGATTGACTTATTTCGCTCAGCATAATACCCTCCAGTTCCATCCATGTCGTTGCAAATGGCAAGATTTCATTCCTTTTGATGGCTGCATAATATTCCATTGTATATATATACCACATCTTCTTTACCCATTCATCTGTCGATGGACATCTTTGCTCTTCCACAGTTTGGCTATTGTGGACATTGCTGCTATAAACACTGGGGTGTACATACCCCAAATCTCAAGGGAAATTTTGAAATATTTTGAATTAAATGAAAAAGCAAATACAACTTATAAAGATTTGTGAGATTCAGTGAAAATGGTGTATAGAGTGAACTTTTTAGCAACAAATGCATATATTAGAAGAAAGATCTAAAATTGATAATTTGCAGCTTAGGAAACTAGGAAGACTAATTTATAAAATTGAAATCAGGAAATCATAAAACAAATAATCCAGTTAAGAAATGGGTCAAAGACACGAATAGACATTTTTCCAAAGAAGACATCCGGATGGCCAAAAGACACATGAAAAGATGCTCAACATCACTAATCATCAGGGAAATACGAATAAAAACTCAATGCAATATCACCTCACACCTGTCAGAACGATTAAAACAACACAGCAAACAACAGATGTTGGGAAGAATTCGGAGAAAAGGGAACTTACACTATTGGTGGGAAAGCAAACTGGTGCAGGCACTCTGGAAAACAGTATGGAGGTTCCTCAGAAAGTTAAAAACAGAACTGCCCTACGACCCAGCAACTGTACTACCGGGCATTTACCCAAAGGATGTAACAATACAGATTTGAAGTGGGGCTCCTGGGTGGCTCAGTTGGTTGAGTGTCTGACTCTTGATTTCAGCTCGGGTCATGATCTTAGGGTTGTGCTCAGCAGGGAGTCTGCCTGAGATTCTCCCTCTCCCTCTGCCCCTCCCCCTGCTTGTGATTACTCTCTCTCTCTCTCAAATAAATAAATTTAAAAAAATACAGATTTGAAGGGGCACATGCACCCCAGTGTTTATAGCAGCATTATCAACAATAGCCAAAGCCTAAATATCCAATGGATAAAGAAGATGTGATATATATATACACAATGGCATATTACTCAGCCATAAAAAATAATGGTATCTTGCTATTCGCAAAATGTGGATGGAGCTAGAGTGTATTCTGTTAAGCAAAATAAGTCAGAGAAAGACAAATACCATGTGATTTCACTCATATGTGGAATTTAGGAAACAAAACAGATGAGCATGGCATAGGGGACAAAGAAGGAGGCAAACTGTAAGAGACTTAACTATAGAGAACAAACAGGGTTGCTGGAGGGGAGGTGGGTGGGGAGATGGGTTAATTGGGTGATGTGTATTAAGGAGAGCACCTGTGATGAGTACTGGGTGTTATATGTAAGTGATAAATCACTAAATTCTACTCCTGAAACTAATATTACACTATATGTTAACTAACTGGAATTTAAAACCGTGAAATTACAAAAAAAATAAAGAAATCATAGGGAAAATCAAAATGAAAAGCTAGTTCTTTGAAAAGATTAATAAAATTGAAGACCTTCTAGACATATAAACCTAAAAGAAAGGAAAACACAAATTGCTAATTATCAGAAATAAAAGGGGGAACCTTTATTACTTATCTATGGCACAAAAAGGATAATAGAGAAATATTATGTACAGCTAGATGCCCACAAAGCTGATAATCTAAGTAGACCAGTTCCTTCAAAGACACAATCTACCAAACTCACATGATAAATAGATAATCTAAATAAGCTTGTAACAAAGAAATTGCTTACAGGGGTGCCTGGTGGCTCAGTCGGTTAGGTATCCAACTCTTAATTTCAGCTCAGGTCATGATCTCAGGGCTGATTCCTCAGAGAGTACTCAATTCACGTGACAACAAGCTCTTAAATAGGAAAACTTCATAAAAGAAGCCTCTTGAACTATTAACGCACAGCTGATGATTTAAAGCCATATATCTCAGTAACAATACTAAAATGCCACAGGGGAGAAATAGAATACCTTTAGTTAGAAAATATTTTAATACTTTGATTTAAAACTGTAAATAAATATTTAACCTAAGAAAGCATATATATATATATATATATATATATATATATATATGTATGTATTTCATTCTTTCCTAGTAAAAGCCATGCAGGGGATAGTAGCTATGATGAATTTTGACAACAGTATCTACAGAAAAGATCCATTTGTGTTTAAGTGGAGAGATCTTTCATATGCTGATGCAGTTGAGGAGAATAGAAGTTATTGCTCAGAGAAAAAAACAGCATGGTGACTTTCAGAATTACATTTCACTTACTCTTACTGCCATTCACTACTACTGTGGTCAGTGTGGGAATCAGAGCAACTGGAAATGAGATACACTATCAGTCAACCTCTCCTACCCCATGTCCCTGCTCTACACACAGCATACAAAATATTTTACTTACTTGAAACAGGCAGACATGTTTGAGCAAATTAGAAGAAAAGGAATGTACCTTCAGAGTCAGCACAGATTTTTTGATCACTAGGCAAGAGTCACATACTCAGGTGAATTTTGGGAGCCATATAATCAGTGACATTCTTCTTCTTTTTTCTTTTCTTTTTTTTTTTTTTTTGTTCCAAAGAATTAAACATTATTGATATGTGACTCCACGGAAAGAAAACGAGTTGTGTTTAATTGTGTGTGGGTGGGAGGCATGCAATTTGCATATGATTTAAATAGATTCTGCCTCATGCTATGACACAGATCGTTGTACTGAAAGAGCTGTGTTTGTCTATTTCAAGGGAATGGCCAGCACTTCCTGTCTGTCAGCTCATCTGGACCCAAAGAAGGACACACGGCGAGAATCACTACTTCCCAGTACTTTCCAGCAAGCCTCGGAATGTGTACTGTTCGGTTCTGGTTCTACATGGTTGACCCCAGGAGTATGGGGTTATTAAAGGTACAAAAGAGAGGCGGGAAGTGTTTCACTGAAATATTCATAGCATGTGTTTAAACATTTTTTTTTTTTAAATCACAGAACACCAGTGTTGATTCCATTAATTTCTCATTTCTTTCTGGGACAGTGGGATTTTGGCCAGCAGTGCTGTCATTCATCTTAATCTCATTCAAGATTTATCTCATTCACGGCTGCCACCTGAACTCAATTATGGTGTGTGCTATTTAAAAGATCATCTAGAGATAAAAGAGGATGGGCAGATTCCACATGCAACTTCTGCTTACAACTCAGATAGGGAAAATGCAGACATGAGATGGGAGGGATAATGATAAAAAGAATTTTCTTCCCCAAACAAGGTAAAGGCAAAGAAATTTAAGATTTTAAGCATCTATCAGCTTACCCGAAAAATAACTTACCTGCTCCATTTTTGACTAAGACAAGAATCTGCATCAAATGCAAATGTCTTTGAAGAAGCAGGTTGCTGCATTTTTACTACTTTTTGTTGTATGAAATATCAGTAAGCTTTTCAATCAGCCTGAAGCAATCTTGAAATCTTGATTTCTAATTGTAAGATTATATATCAGAACACAATACCTGGTATTACTGCTTTGTAATTATACAACCACCTGTTGTTTGAATAAATACAGTTGGAATCTTTGACTTTGTCTCAAACATCATCCCTTGTAAACAATACAGTTGCTAAGTGATTCCTATCTTTCAGGCTGGGTATTGTAAGCTTCATATCTGCTGTTTTAATTCTACCATTCATCTCACGAGGTAGTATATTTTCCCCAATATTACAATTTAAAAACGGAGACTCAACGTGGCTTAGTAACTTTTCTATTATAAAATTAACGAAAAATCTGATTTCAAAAATCTGACATCGCTTACCCAGCATGGTTTCACAGGTGTTCTGCCATCTGACAAAGAAGTTTAAGGAGAAGCATGGGGAACAGAGAGAAAGGAAAAAAGGGCCTTATCAATTCTAGCCAGTGATAGAAAAGAGAGCTCTTCAAGAAAAAATACAAACATGCAATGAAAGTAGAGAATTTGTGCTGATTCTCCATGCATGTCTGTTTTCCTAAAGGGAAGCCAGTAAAAACAACAGAGAAAGAGATTCATTTTTAACAGTTTAGCAACAAGTAAATGAAGATCGTGTGACAATTTTGGAATTTTTTTCATTGTTTTTCAAAACAATATATGAAAACTCAGTAGATTAGCCTATTACTTATGTTCCATTTTATCCAGGGTTATTTATAACCACTAACCTTAGAGAGACTCCACAATACATTATTTCTACTGATTTTTTTAAAATTTTACTTTATTATGTTATATCACCATACATTACATCATTAGTTTTTGATGTAGTGTTCCGTGACTCATTGTTTGCATATAACACCCAGTGCTCCATTCAATACATGCCTTCTTTAATACCCATCACCAGGCTACTGATGTTTTTAAACACAGATTCCTGCAGTTGAAGAAGACACAAGTTCCTGGTTGTTACTTATGGAAGAAAATACCAATGGAGAGGCCAAGAGACCTTTCAACAGAACACAAGTTGATTTCAGTCACTGTCACAAAATGTTGCTTCCTCAGTTCAAAAAGAGCATCCTTATATCTTTTAGCTACTCACCAGCTGGTTGGTCAGATTGAATATTTTTGCACCCCCCCCCCATTGGTATGTGACATCCTGAGACTGCTACTTCGGTCACCCATTGCTTTGAGCCATGTTTCTGGAAACATGTAAACTTCGAAAAGAAATGTTGGCCTCATGTCTTGATTTTTGATACCTTGCTTTTGGTGACTATTGGTTTTTTTCTAACCAGAAGGCAGCAAGTATGTGTAGCTATGCTTTTATGCTCCAGTCTTCAGAGAGTTCTACTGGGAAGAACAGTGCTAGAGAATTAGCCTGATGTCCGCTTTTTGTAGAGGAATCACTTTGCCCCGTTCCAAACTGTCTTGACAGGGTTGACTGTCACTGTAGGTTTCTTTTACCAACTCCACAGCTGACCCAAGTCATAGTCTTCTCCAGTATTTGGTGCAGATTATAGGACGATTTGTCTTTCTTACAAATCATAAGGATATGGGCTAGATTTGGGCTATTGGAGGCCATCTTTCCCAACATGGGGAGGGATACAGTCTGAGAACGAAGCAAACACAGGAAGGACTCCAACTAAAGAAAGAGGGAGAAACAGAATAGTATTTGTTCTGTTTAAGTCCTGGATCCTACCTTGACTGAGCCAGTAAAATTCTCTTTTTGTTACTTGCTACTGAAAAGTCCTAACTTTTACAGAAACCTGAGAGAAACTGTTTTCATAATGTATCCTTATGTCACTGATGAACATAAGGGACAAGTCTCACTTTCTCAACTATTGGTCTGGAAAATCCTGTGTGTGTGTGTGTGTATGTGTATGTGGTTCAGGACCACATGGTGCATCATAGTTGTTCTAATCTGAAACTATTAAATTGATTACAAAAATCCTTTAGAAAAGATATGGCAAAATACCAATGGTGAAGTTTTATAGTAGAGGGCCTAGGAGGCCATAAAAACAGCAAGGCATTCCTAAGAGAGATTTCAAATTATAGTTTGTGGTAGAATGCTTTCTTGTCAGCACACATGTTATGAAATTGTATTCAGTGCTATGCATCCCCAGCCCTTCTGTGCTTTGTTCTGTAGCCCAGAGAACTACAATTCCCAGGCCCCTTTGCTCTCTGCTTTCCTGAATAGGTTTGGCCAGTACTTTCCACTGGGCAAAGACCTGAGAGCAGGAAGACTAGACAAGACTTTCTTCTCCCCCTATCCCTTTCTCTCTCCCTCTCCTCATCCTCCCACTCTCCGCCTCCCTCTCCACCACCTTCCCTCCATTTTTCCCTCCCTCTCCCCTCTCCCCCCTCTTCTGCTGAGTTTCTAACTGCATTTCATTTCTGACTCAGTGTTTTCCAGATAAGCCCTGCCTCCACCAAGTATGCCTGCCAAACTCCATCTTCCAGCAGCTCAGTTTCAGTTACTCCCTCCTTTTGGCTCTCTAGTTTTAGCGGTGAGACCATCTTCCTATACATAATGATTAATCTCTAGGATGCTTCATGATTTCCTTGGTGATTTCTCATCTCTTCCATAAACTTTGTAACCAGCGCTCTACATTAAAGTCTCTCTATTTGAAATACATTAGAGTAGTTTATATTTTCTAGCTTGGCCCAGTCTGATACAAGTACCCAGTCCAAAAAAAAACACAAATCTTTTCAAGATAATAACTTGTAACACAATGAAAAATTTTGAGTGAACTCCAGTCAGTTTAAATTTGTCCTCCTTATATTAACTTATTAAAAACTTGCCCTTCAGTTGGGGAAGACAGAAAACAAATTTAAAAAAATGCAAATACAAAAACCTCAACTTGTGATACAGTACTCTGGAGCAAATAAAACAGGTTTCTGTAATACATAGTTATTCCTGGTCTGCTGGGAGAGTTTTATTTTATACCGAATGGTAAGAAAGTCTTTGAGAAAGATGACATTTGAATTTAGGCTTAAAAAAAAAGAAGGAGCCTGCCTTGTGAACATCTGGAATAAGAATGGTCTTAGAAGGCAAAACAAGCTAATGTAAAAGCTCAATGTATAAGATATTTGAAGGCCAGTGTAGCTGGAGCAAAATAAGTGAGAGAGAGAGAGAGAGGATGATGATGAAGAAACAAGCAAGAGCCAGGTCACGTAGGTAGGGCCTTTTAGGGACACAAGGATATTAGCTTTTATTCTAAGAACCACAGAAAGTCATTGGAGAGGGTCTTAGTCATCTTGGGCTGCTATAACAGATTACTGTGGCTTAAGCAATGGAAATTTACTTCTCACAGTTGTAGAGACTGAGAAGTCCAAGTTTAAGGTACTGACCAATTTGGTTCCTGGTGTGGACCCTCTTCCTGGTTTGCAGATGGCTGCCTTTTCACTGTGTGCTCACTTACAGAAAGAGAGATCATCTCTCTCCTGTCTCTTCTTATAAACACACTCAAGCCATTCATGGGGCTCTATCCTCATGACCTAATTGCCTCCCAAATACCTCACCTCCAAAAACCAAAACATTGGGAATTGGAACTTTGGCATATGAATCCAGCTTGGGGGAACATGTTCAGTCAATAGCAGAGAGTATTGTGGAATAATATAATCTCATTTGAAAGTTTAAAAGATCTATCTGGCTGCTCTGTGGAAAGGAAGGGGGACTGGCGAGTGGGAGGTGGCCAGAGGTCTGGCAGTAAAACAAGGAGGCAAGTTAGAGATGATTTCCAGGCGTCTGGAGCATAGAAGATGTAGCTTTGCTTAAAGTAGAGTCTAAGGATAAATTGGAAAGCAATTTCTACAAATAATGAATAGTTAGATCTTCACCTGGCATAAAAGACTATTTTCTAAATAAAACATGCTTTAATTTTATTAGTATATTAATGAAGGGCATCATATAAAGC
Organism: Neomonachus schauinslandi; assembly: GCF_002201575.2. Taxonomy (NCBI): domain Eukaryota; kingdom Metazoa; phylum Chordata; class Mammalia; order Carnivora; family Phocidae; genus Neomonachus; species Neomonachus schauinslandi. The sequence continues at coordinate 119,495,487 of NC_058407.1, read as the reverse complement.
TAAAGCAGACAAGACTTGTTCCGTCAATGAGATCAGGGTGAAAACCAATTATGATTTTCCTATTAATTTTTAGGATAAAAAGCCAAATGATTCAGATTTATCCCAGCCTGCAAAGTTGGCATAATAGGCTGCATGAAGAAGGCATGTGTTTTATAGGAACATGGAAGCCTGATGATAAAGGAATAATATTCAGAATAGTAAATGGATAATATTCAGAATAATAAAATGTTCACACAGGCATCAGTGTCCTTTGATTCAAAGGCTCAGGAAATAAAAGAATAATGCTAATACATACTTTATTTTCTAGGTCAGTTTTTTTTTCCCCCTATCTTTCAATTACCTACCTACATATAAAATTAAAAGCACTCCTTAAAATGGTGCTGGTCACTTTTTGATCCACATTGCTAAAAGAGCCCTAAGTGAACCAAATAATTTCCCATGAGATTACTTAGTTGCATTAGTTCGGCTTCCTAGCTTCTGGCTTGTTTTGATATTTAGCCAACTCAGGTGAGTTAAATGTCTATGAAAAGAAGTAAAGTTTGTCACAGGAAAAGAGAATTTCTTTAAAAATGACTAATATCCTTTTATTATTCCAGACTCATTTGTAAAGTCACAGAAAGGAAATGAATAGGAAACTTTTATAATTGATACTTTTCATAACATTTTTTTGTAATTTACAGAAATTTCTAATTGCTCAGGGGGAAAGAAATGAACTACTTCCTAAAACTTCCTTCAGCGATAACAGATGAATTAATATATCTAAATGGGCTTCAAGAAGCGTGTTGTTCATATTTCAGAACAGTCAGCCTACCATGTTGAAATGATCTTTATCTTAGAGTTGAGTTTTAGACACAAATGATTTCTGCTAAAACCTGTTAGAATTTAGCGTGTCAATGATCCATTCAGGGAACTGTTGTTCTTGTGGCCCCGTGTTTGTGAATTTTGTTTTGTTTTGATGTCTAGGAAGATAGTAAGAGCAGAGCAAAAAAAAGAGTGAGGAAAGTATTAGATGGTTACTATGTACCATTCATTGTTTGAAGTTGTGTGTGTGTGTGTGTAGTCTTCACACTCCAATGAGACAATACTGACATTATCTACATTTTGACAGATGAGGAAAATGAGATCAAGAAAGCTTCAGGAACTTGTTCAAGGTCAGAGAGCTAGGAGATAGCAGATGGCAGGCCAGGGTGTCCCCAGATCCACTGACTCCAGTCTGTGCTTCTGCTCCACTGCCTCTTAGCACTAGAGGGTTATTTTTATGGCATATTTTATGTTCTGTATTTCTATTACTCAAAATCATATGTGATACCAATAGCTATTCTTTAAAAGGTGCTTTGTATATTCTCTGTTCTGTATATTGTAGTTTTCAGTATAGATTTGGTTTGAGTTTGCAAACTTTACCAAAAAATGGCATAATCGTTATGTAAATAGTCAGATGTACCTCCTAAATGTGTAGTGTGTGTGAGATGTTGTGGGGGATGCCAAAGCTATTTGTTTTACCTATCATTTAATCCTTTTATTCTGCTTTTTTAAAAAAAGATTTTATTTATTTATTTGAGAGAGAGAGAGAGAGAGAGAGAGAGCGCACACTCGCACGCAAGGGGAGGGGAATGGGAAGGGGGAGGGGAAGGAGAGGGGAGAGGGTGGGGCAGAGGGAGAAGCAGGCTCCCCCCTGATGCAGGGCTGGACCCTAGGGCCTGAGTCTAAGGCAGAAGCTTTACCAGCTGATCCACCCAGGCGCCCCCTGTTCTGCTGCTTTTGATGATTAACTTTTTGAATGAGCATTTCAACGATAAGAGCCACCAAGACCACATCTTTGTTAAACTGGTTAAGGCTTCCTCTGGTCAGTTTTGGAATCCTCTTGAGTTTGTCATTAGACCTGTATCTGCCCCGTTAGAAGTAGACCTTTCAGTGTCCCCCACCCCAGAATAATGCAGGAGAAATTCTGTTTATTCCTGTGATAGGGGCTTCCAGACCCCTGAACTTCAGAATAAGAAGTTTGGCAGACAAAAAAAAAGATTCAGCCTTTTTTTCTTAAATGCAGAATGAGCATGGGCCCTCCAGGGGGCGCTGTGGTGCAAATGCATACTGCACCAGCAATGGCTGAATACTTTGAGATATTCTAGAGAGGGCATCTGATACACCAGTCAGCAACTACCCCATTCACCCATATATAATAATATGATAATCATAAATAATTGAATAACAGATCAATGAAATATGGTATATATACAGTCACTAGTAATAGAGGAAATATGTTTTAGATTTGCATTCATTTGATTAGGGCATTAACTTACCACTCAGTGCAGTGAAGTAATAATTTACAGAATGATAACCTATGTTAATGAGTTGCCCAAAAGGCTCTGGTTATTACCATGAGATGTTGCCACATAGATGAGAACATACCCCGTTTCCTAGTTATCACTAGCACTGTAGAGATTCTTCCAGTCCTATGTTGAGTAAAAAGAGAAATGAGCAAAAATGTAAAGTTTCCAAAAGGGAGCAAATGTATTCAAAAAAGTTTAATATATACTTGATTTACAAAAATACGTATTCAAAATTAAATAGGTACTGGTTTGCATACCATATGCTTAAGGCAATTTATAGATTTTTATTCATTTTCTTTACTATTAAGGCTTAATTTTAAAATGCTTTTTTATGATATGTTATTATGAAAGTTGTTGAGAGGCACCGTCAGTGTTCTATCTATAATCTTATCCTTTTTTTAAATTTTTTAAAAGATTTTATTTATTTGTCAGAGAGAGTGCAGAAGCAGGGGGATCGGCAGGCAGAGGGAGAAGCAGGCTCCCAGCTGAGCCAGGAGCCCGATGTGGGGCTTGATCCCAGGACCCTGGGATCATGACCCGAGCCGAAGGCAGACGCGCTTAACAGACTGAGCCACCCAGGCATCCCTAATCTTATCCTTTTTTAAAGAACATTTTAACTGATGTTCCAGGCTAACCAATTCTCTCTCATTTCTGCTAAATGCTGAACTTCATGGTCATTGTTGCACAAGTGATGGCACCCCGTTTATGAAGGCAGCTTTTGAGAATGCCATTAGATAAAGTTCAAGACAGGAAATAATAATTAGTGCAAATGTCCCCTGGCATAAAAGGTAGAGAGATATGGGTAGGAGCTGTTGAACATACTTAGCAAATTTCTGCCCTCTAAACAGACTTGCAGAAGATTCTGGATTGTACTCCAAATTTGAGCATTTCGTGCTATTTTAAGCAGAAATACGGAAAGTAATATACCAGGGCAGCAGTTCTAAATGTGTTACGCACACTGGTGTGGCATCGGTAATATCAAGAACAATAGTTAAAATGAACCAAAGTAGTTTTTAGCATTTTCCTCCCTTTTTGAGAACAGACTCCAGATTTTCCCTATGTAATATCAGTATCCCGTGTTTTAATCTGATAGGTCTCATTGAATAGAAGAGAAATATAAGGTGGTATCCAATGTGCCAGGCATTCAGCAAGGCAGTTCACCACCTAGGACCTGCAATGGGTTACACGTAGGAGAGCGTGTCAAACACACACATGTCACCCGTAACATAGTAAGAATCATGGGCTTGTATTAACAGTTTAGCAAAGGCAGGCATATAGATCTTCACAGCAATGATACTTTAATTGCTCAGGTAGAGAAAACTATGTAACTCCTGTGTATCTTCCATGGTAGATAATAGAAAAGTTAACTGTAAGAAGGTAAAAACACAGCTCTTAAGTTGCTACGAAATGATAAATTCTCAGAATGAGAAAGTACCGCAGGAAATGCAAAGGTTGACGCTTGAGAGGAGCTAATCTGATTTGACCTTCAAATTAGACTTTGCCTTTAGAATATCGGAAAAACAGAAAAAGAAAAGGGACCTCAAGTCAAAGAAATATGCTGTTAAAAATTAAAATCAAGTCACAGTTTTAAGACAGAGATGTGGGAATTTGCAAAAGAAGGTATTTCTTACACCTGCCTACAAACGGGCCAGATGCAAAGTCACTTGAGAAAGAACCAAAAGTCAGCTTTGCTTAGAAGTCTGGGTCCCAAGCTGAATAGGACTTCTTAAAAAAAAAAAAAAAAAGCATGTAACATATTCAAAGTTAAAGCATCTTTCACATTTTTATTTTGTGAAATCTGTCAATCTCTATTTTACTAATATATTCTGGATTTAATGCATAGGAAGCCGTTTCCTGTCATAAAATAACAAAATATTCTCGAGGCGCCTGGGTGCCTCAGTTTGTTAAGTGTCTGCCTTCTGCCTCCAGCTCAGGTCAGGATCCTGAGGTCTGGATGCACCCCTCCCTCCAGCCAGCTTCCTGCTCATCGGGGAGTCTGCCTCTCCCTCTGCCCGTCCCCCCACTCATGTGCTTTCTCTCTCAAATAACTAAAATCTTTAAAAAAAATAACAAAATATCCTCATTTGTTTTAGTTATTACACAATTTTGATTTTTAGATTCAACTAATTAAGCCACTTACAATTCATTTTGTGTATGTATGGTGAGAGGTTAGAAGCTCATTTTTTTTTCCAAAATAGGAAGCCAGTTCTTTCAACACCATTGATTCAATACTGTGTCTTCTCCCTGTTAATTTGACATACTTTTGTTATCTCATGTAGAATTCATATGTGTATTTGTGAATTTTCTATGGATATATGAAAGAATGATTGCTTCTTCCGTACAAAGATAGGTAGATGGAGGGGTGCCTGGGTGGCTCAGTCGTTAAGCTTCTGCCTTCGGCTCAGGTCATGGTCCCAGGGTCCTGGGATCGAGCCCCACATCAGGCTCCCTGCTCTGCGGGAAGCCTGCTTCTCCCTCTCCCACTCCCCCTGCTTGTGTTCCCTCGCTCACTGTGTCTCTCTCTGTCAAATAAATACATAAATAAAATCCTAAAAAAAAAAAAGATATGGAGAGAGAGATGATAGAAACCCAGAGATAAAGTAAATCATACTCCTCTACATTTTTACTGACTGTTATCTCAACTTAATTTGTCAATTTAGGAAAATAGTATTTTAAATTCTTTCAGTGAAATTATAAAAGTTACAGTTTGTTCTTATTAGTCTCAGCCTTTTATATTCCAAAGCCATATTGTTGAATGTATAAAGATTCAAGACAGTTATATGTGCTTGGGGAGTCATAACTTTTATCAATATTAGGTGTCCCTCTTTATACTTTCCCAAAATCTTATTTTTCTGTTATTAATATGGAAGTTCTTCTATTTTTTAAATAATTTTATTAGTATTTTACCCATGCCTTTATTTTTAACTATCCCATGATATGGCTTTAGTTATGTCAGTTTTAAACAGCATATGGCTGGATTATTTTTTTCCCATAATCTGAGTTTCTGGTTTTTATAAATTAATTTAGTCCTTTTCACATGTGTTATTGTTTCATCATGATATAGACCTATTTTTTGTGTGTTTTCTATTTTTCTTTTGTTTGTTTTATTATTTTCCCCGTTACTGCTATCTTTAGTTGGGTTGATTAGATTTCCTGAATTCTTGCTTACTTCCAGTAAATTTTATTTATTTTAATTTTTTTAAAGATTTTATTTATTTATTTGTCTGAGAGAGAGAGAGAGAGATAGAGCACAAGCAGGGGGAGCGGCAGGCAGAGGGAGAAGCAGGGTCCCTGCTGAGCAAGGAGTCCAACATGGGGCTCCATCCCAGGACCCTGAGATCATGACCTGAGCCAAAGGCAGACGCTTAACTGACTGAGCCACCCAGGTGCCCCTAAGTTACAGTAAATTTTAATTGCTAGGTCTCTTTTTCTAAAGTGGACATGCTTTTTAATAAATCACTTTGTTTAAGTGATCTAAGATTTTTGTGATTAAGATTTAGGAAGGATCATTTTGTTTAAAATATTTATCCATTATCACGGAAAATTAATTGCATACTTCCACCCACCCCTCAAATAAAAGACAACTTCGGCAAGTTTTATTGACCCAGCTCATCTTCTCAAACAGCTCTATGGCTTATTCTTGTTGGCTGGAACCTTAGATTCAGGGTGTAAATAATTGATCTGCTTTCTTGACAATCATATTCTTAAAAATGCTGTAGACCTCACTAGCACGTAATTATCAAGTTTCTGTTTATACTATATAACTATGTATGTTTTATAGTCATCTTTGCTCACTACTCTTTATTAATTCCTATGCAATCTGCTATGTTGGATTTTTTGTTTGATATGTAAATTACGTTGCTAAGGCTACATTAACGAAATACCACAGACTGGGTGGCCTATACGCAGAAATTTATTTTCTCACAATCCTGGAGGTTAGTGGTCCAAGATCAAGGTGCAGGCAGGTTTGAATTCTTGAGACCTCTCTCCTTGGCGTGCCAATGTTTGCCTTCTTGCCATGTCCTCACATTGTGTGTCCTCTGTGTGTGCATCCCCAGTATCTCTTCCTGTGTCCAAATTTCTTCTTATGAGGACACCAGCAAGATTAGATTAAGGCCCATCCTAATGGCCTACTTTTCATGTACTGACCTCTTTAGAGGCCCTATCTCCAAATACAGTCACATTTTAAAGTACTGAGGTTCAAGGTTCGACATATGGACTTGGGGCAGTAGGCACATTCAGCCCTAACAACATGTTTTGCTCATACATTTCAGAAATTGTGCATGGGTGATAAGCTTTTTGAGTTCCTGATTGACTGAAAAAATGTGTTATACATACCCATATTAAAAAAGAAGTTTGATCTAGGTTCAGAATTATTTTTTCTTAAGTAATTGACAGTATTGTTGCAATGTATCCTAGCATCCATTATCCACCTGCCTTACAGAAGACAGATGTCTGATTATTTCTCCTCCAGGATTTTTACATATTCTTCTTTTCTGTCAGGAAGTGGGTAAAATGTTCTTTTTATCCTTGGAGTTCATAAATCCCTACAGCAATTTGATGGGCCTTTATCATTTTTCATCTCAGGGAGATTTCCATCTGTAATTTATCTGATTATCTCCTTCTAGAAAAATCTATGAGACAGACGTAGAAACTTATGGATCTTTCCTTGCTATCCCTTCACAGATATTTTCGAAGTTTGCATCTCTTGGTTCTCTGGCACCATAGTCTAAGAGGAAATTTCATTCCCCTAGCAGGGAATACATGTTCTGATCAGTGTCTGTTTTTTTGTTGCTCTAAGTGTAAAGGAGGAGTTGTGTTTTCCATTGGGCTTACGTTAATGATGCCCTGATAGCTTCTTTATTGGCGGGGGGGCGGGGGGGGTAAAGTTCTTCATGGCAGTCACTTCTCCCATCCCATTGCCCCCTCATGGAAACTCCTGTGTCACATCTCCTAAGTCAGTGATATTTACCCACCCTGGATGTACTAAGTACAAATGCTGGAATCAATAGCTTCTAACACAAGGGATTGACCTGGCTTTTTAGGAAGTTTGTTGATTAATTTAGTGACACATGCACAGCTCCTTCATTATGCCCCTTCATCATTTTGGGTTATTCCGGAATTCTGCTGGGAACATTTTTTTGTTCATCTTTGTCTCACCTGTAGGTGTTTGCTAGTTTCTCAATTTTACATATTTTTATCAAACAGTTTCCATTTAGTTTATAGAAAGTCCTTAAAAAACTATTTTTGTATGTTGGTAGCTGTGCTCCCGATTTTCCAGTGATTCTGAGGATGTGTTTCAGAATTTATTCCTTTCTTTGCAGTGGAACAGTTTTAAGGGATATAGGTAAATATGTATTTTCAGTTACCCATCAGAACCAGAGACCATTTTCTCCATATTTACAATTTTGCAGAACACACTAAAAGAAAACTCAATCAGCCCAGAGTTCCATGTTTTTCTCTTTGCTGTTTGTTTTGAAAGCATTTTAAAGTTGGTCTGTACAGCAATATTGTCAAGTGGGAGATAAAAACATATGAGTGTCAGCCTAACATTGAATGCTACCCAGGTCACTCTGCTATTGAGAAACATTTGGTTGGTTCTTTATTTCTGATTACTCCTGAACAATCTGCCTCTTTCCAAAAAGGTGAAGTTAATGTTGTAGAGCTACATACAAATCAGCCATTTCAATTTCTACATGGATAGTAGCTGTAATTTTTCTCAGCTCTTTCTCCTCTGATACGGCCTGTGATGTTTATTGCAAACCGAGTGATGTTCAGGAAAGGCAATCGACTGGAATATAGGAGACCTGTGTCCTAGACCCAGCTTCCAAAGTTACTAATAACTGGAAACTTAGAACATTTCTAAAGCTCTCTGGTTCTTATTCCCCTTATTTACTAAGGACCCTAGAAATGCTTTTGTAAAAAATCTGAAAAACCTGAAATTACATTGTAAAGTCATTTTTTTTCAAATCCCACTAAAGAGTGTCAATTTTTCATAATGAAATCATCCAGCTAACACTCTCATTAACATACTCATCCTAATATGTGAACTCTTTTTTAGAATAGATGAAACAGGATATATAATAGCAGACATGTGAATAATAAATAATAAAAAGGACATGCACTTAGTGTTAGTACTTACTTTATATACACTATTTTAATTTAGACCTAATAACAGACTTATCAGGTAGATATTAATATTTCTTCTATTTAATAGAGGATAAGTCAAAGTTTAAAGAGATTAAATAATTTAGCCTAAGATATCCAATTAGTATTGGCATTGTCAGGATTAGAATCTGGGTCCTAGCCCCTGATCATAACACCGTTCAGCCTTCTTATTGCTAGGTAAGTTAAACACTAAAGCAAAGTTTCACACTTTTTAAATATGATAAAGATGACCAGAAATGCCTCCCTATACCACAAATAATCACCAACCAATTTAGGGTAGTCCTTTTTAATTTGAACAATGATTTCGTGTGAATGAACTTACTTCATTTGCTTTGAGATATTAAATAACAGACTGGGGTTCTTGATCCCCTATCTCAAATGAAAAAGACAAAGAAAAAAAGAGTGATATATTTCTTCAACTTTTAAAAACAGAGTTGAACTGTAGATTATTCTTCAATTCAAATTCTGATCATTCCAGGGTTTTTTTGGCTTTTGTTTGTTGTTGTTTGTTTTTTAATCACCCATTCCTCTATTTAACCTAGGGTAAATTCCTAATTTTAAAGCACTGTAGCTTATTTATAACTCAGTGACCTCCCAACCCAGAAAGTTGTGATGTTTTAGTGTGAACAAGCAATTATTTGTAAACTTAGCGATGAAGAGCTTTGCTAGCTCTCATTGCAGTACCCACATGATCTTGATTCTTGTAAGTAGATACATTTGTTTTTCAAATAAAATAATGAATTTGCTAAGGCAGAAATTGCACAGCAAGAAACATGAGATTCTGCTTCCATTACTGACTAGCAAGTTAGATATTCTCTCTAGTCCTCTACCAAGTTTTTGATTAGAAAGTCAACTTTCCAGCTGATGCTTTCCAAGCCTAAAGTTCTTAAATCTTGAACTTTTCCATTCTTTAGCAAATGTTTACTGAGCACCTGTTCTATACATGACAGTATTCTAGGCATACCTAAATAAACAAAACAAATTCCCTGCCCTGATAGGATTTATGCTATCATGGTGAGACAGACATTAAACAGGAAACGTGATGAGTAAGTTGGGTAGTCTTTGCAAAGACCGTGTAACACAATGAGGCTTAGTAAGAGGACTGGTGGAGCCAGGGATGGTCAGAGTGGGCCACACTGGGATTGTAAACTTTGAGCGAACACTTGAAAGGGACCAGGGAGCGAGCCATGCAAATATGGGGGACGTGATGGGAGAACATTTCAGACAGAGAGAAAAAACAAAACAAAACAGTGCAACAGCCCGAGTTGGGAGTGTCCTTGGTGTTTAGGAGGATTGGCAAGGGAGCCTCATGGAGGGAGAGAGTAGTCAGACCTGGAAGAGGGGGAGGGGAGAGAGATCTTGAAGAAATATTTATACCTTTGGAAGGACATTTTTATTACCATGTTGTGTGGCCCAGTTCTGGAGAATTGCTATTACTAATTGAGTTCTTCAGGGCTTCCTTTGATAGCTTAATGTACCTAGTACTTGGACAATTCATGCTTCTGATAGGCAAAGATGCTTGGTTTATTAGGAGGGAATTGGGGTAAGGAGTTGGCGTTTGCAAGGTAAGAAATGATGGGCCACCTGACTTTTTTTAAATGTCCAATATTGGAAGTAGAAAGTGTGATGGAAAGAGGGAAGGGAGGAAAGAGAGAGTAAATGTGTTTAAAGGACTGGGTGGTTCAGTCTGTTAAGCGTCAGACTCTTGGTTAGGCTCAGGTTATGATCTCAGGGTCATGAAATCCAGCCCTGGGTCAATTTTTGCACTGAGCGTGGAGCCCGCTTGAAAGTCTCTCCCTCAAAAAAAAAAAGAAAGTCTCTCCCTCTCCTCCTCCACCCACTGGCATGTGCACATGCTCTCTCTCTCTAAAATAAATAAATAAATCTTTAAAAAAAAGAGAGAGGACCAAGTGACCATTTGAATAATGCTTAATTGGTGTTGAAATAGATGAGACATTAGTGTTTTTTCTAATAAAATAGGCAATTGAGTGAATCAAAGCAAATAAGAAAAATTCCATACTAGCTCTATCACCTCTATACTGTGTATATTTGGGTTTTTAAAAATATTCTTGAATTAATAGTTTAATTTTTTAGCAGTTTTAGGTTTCCAGAGAAAATGAGCAGAATGTGCAGACAGTTCCCATATACCCCCCACCTCACCCCAACTTTGCACTATTATTAACATCTTACATTACTGTGGCTCGTTTGTTGTAATTGATGAGTCAGTATTAGCACTTTATTAGTAAAGTCTATAGTTGACATTAGGGCTCACTCTTGGTGCTGTGCATTCCGTGGGCTTTCACATATTTGTAATGACCTGTATCAACATTATTGTCCAGAACTGTGTCGCTACCCTAAAAATCCCCTGTGCTCGTCCTGGTCCTCCCGCCCTTTCTCTCCAACACCCCTGGCAACCACTCATCTTCTTTACTGTGTCTATAGATAGTTTCACCTTTCCCAGAAATCCATAAATGTAGAATTCTACTTGAAACTGTATTGACCGCACCATGTTGGTGTGGTGGGCAGGGTATGAGTGGCCTGCCCCGGACTCAGAGCCCCCTACTGAGCAGATTCTCCCTGTTGCTGCTGCCAACCCCACACCACCCAGGCCTCCACCTCCCCAGGGAGCTTCCAAGCGCCTTCACCCTCTGCCTTCCCCGCACTCCCAGAACAACCATTCTGTACTCCAGGAAAGCACATGCAAAAGGTCCCTGGCTTCTGGTGAGGCACAAGACCCAATGAGGAGAGGGGCATGATGGGAACAGCGGCCCACACCCACCCTGTCCATTTCCTAGGTCCCCAAGGCAGAACTGGATCTGCAGCCCAGACTGAGCTGCTGACGTTAGTCCTGGCCTCCTACCCATTTGGCTTTGTTTTCCTGTCTCTCTGTCTGTCTACTTATCTGTCTGGACTATTCCTGTCTGTTTGTCTATTCCTGGGAAGCTCATTACTACAGGCCCTGGCATCTACCCACTCTGTCCCATACTATTATCCTAAACTTATCTCTTATTCAAAACACACACACAAAATAAAAATAGCAAAAACAAATGAACAAAACAAAAAAACAATAAACAAAAAACTCCAAGTCACCTAGATTTTTTCCTTTGTTATCTTCTAGAAGTTTTCTACTTTTATAGCCTTTTCAGATTGGGGTCTTTCACTTAGAAATATACTTCCCTCATGTCCTTTTGTGCCTCGATAGCTCATTTTTTTCCTTTTATCCCTAAAGAAGATTCTGGTGTACAGATGTACCAACATTTGTTTATCCATTTACCCATTGAAGAACCTCTTGGTTACTTCCAAATTTTGACAATTATAAATCTGCTATAATCATTCATGTGTAAATTCTTGTATGGAAATAAGTTTTCAACTCCTTTGGGAGCACAATTGCTAGATCATATGATAAGAGTATATTTAGTTTTGTGAGAAACTGCAAAATTGTCTTCTAAAATACCATTTGGCATTCCCACCGGCAATGATAAAGAGTTTCTGTTGTTCCTTGCTGGGATTTGGTGTTTTCAGTGATGTGGATTTTAGCTGTTCTAATAGGTGTTTTAGCTGTTTCAGTTTTTATTTCCCTGATGATATATGATGTTGGGAGTTTCTCCTATGCTTATTGGCCGTCTGTATTACTGCTTTGGTGAGGTGTCTCTTCAGATCCTTTGTCCCTTTTTTAACTGGGTTATTGTTTTTCTTTTAAACGTTTTGCATATTTTGGATATTAGTCCTTTTATCAGATTTGTGTTTTAAAATCTTCTCCAGGGGTGCCAGGGGGGCTCAGTTGGTTGAACATCTGATTCTTTTTTTTTTTAAAGATTTTATTTATTTATTTATTAGAGAGCGAGCGAGAGAGAAACAGCATGAGAGGGAGGAGGGTCAGAGGGAGAAGCAGACTCCCCGCCGAGCAGGGAGCCCGATGCGGGACTCGATCCCGGGACTCCAGGATCATGACCCGAGCCGAAGGCAGTCGCTTAACCGACTGAGCCACCCAGGCACCCGTGAACACTTATTTTTTTTTTTTAATAAGATTTTTTATTTATTTATTTGAGAGAGAGAATGAGAGAGAGAGAGAGAGAGCATGAGAGGGAGGAGGGTCAGAGGGAGAGGCAGACCCCCCGCCGAGCAGGGAGCCCGATGCGGGACTCGATCCCGGGACTCCAGGATCATGACCCGAGCCGAAGGCAGTCGCTCAACCGACTGAGCCACCCAGGCGCCCCATGAACATCTGATTCTTGGCTTTGACTCAGGTCACGATCTCAGAGTCCTAGGATCAGGCTTCGAGTAGGGCTCTTTGGTCTGCTTGAGATTCTCTCTCTCCCTCTCTCTCTGTTCCTCCCCCTGCTTGCTCTCTTGTGCTCACTCTCTCTCTCAAACAAATAAATCTTTAAAAAATATATTTTCTCCAGTTTTTGTGTTGCCTTTTCATTGTCATAACAGCGTCCTTAACATTGCAGAAGTTTTTAATTTCAGTGAAGTCTGCCTTACCGGTTTTTTTACTCATGGATCATGATTCTTGTTCTATAGCTAAAAAGTCATCTCAAAACCCAAGATCAGGGATGCCTGGGTGGCTCAGTCAGTTGGGCATCTGCCTTCAGCTCAGGTCATGATCCCAGAGTCCTGGGATCGAGTCCCACATCAGGCTCCTTGCTGAGTGGGGAGCCTGCTTCTCCCTCTGCCTGCCACTCCCCCTGCTTGTGCTCTCTCTCTGACAAGTAAATGAACAAAATCTTAAATAATAATAATAAAAAAAACCCAGGATCACATAGATTTTTCTCCTGAGTTATCTCTTTGAGGTTTTATAGTTTTGCAGTGGACATTTAGGTCTGTGAACCACTTTGAATTGGTTTTGGTGAGATATGGAAGTTCCATGTCTAGGATCACCTTTTTTTTTTTTTTTGTATGTGGGTCTAGTTGTTTTAGTACCATTTGTTGAAAATACTAATCTCCCTCAATGAGTTGCCTTTGTTCCTTTATCAAAAATCACTTGACTGTATATATGTTCGTCTGTTTCCAGGCTCTCTTTTCAGTTCTGTTGATCAGTTTGTCCAATCTTTCACCAATACCACCTGCCTTGATCACTGTAGCTTTGAAATGTCTTGCAATCAGGTAGTGTCAGTTCTCTTACTTTGTTCTTATTCTTCAATATTGTTTTGGTTATTCTGTCTTTTGTCTTTCCTTATAAACTTTAGAATGAGTTTTTCAGTAGCCTCAGTTACTTGCTGAGATTTTGACTGGAATTGAATTGAATTTGTATATCAAGCTGAGAAGAATTTGTATCGGCAATATTGAGTCTTCCTCATAGAATATCATCCATCTAATTAGATCTTTCATTTTTTTCATCAGTCTTATAATGTTCTTCATATGACTTACATACTTTTTGGGATAATATAAATAGTATTATGTTTTTAATTTCAAATCTAATTGTTCATTGCTGGATCATAAGAAAATAAGTGACTTGTATATTAACCTTGTATCCTGCAACCTTGCTATAAATTACTTAATAGTTTCAGGAGTTTTATTGTTGTTGTTGTTGATTCTCTGGGATTTTCTATGTAGACAATCATGTCATTTGCAAACAAAAGCATTTTTATTTTTTTATGATTGGTGTATCTTTTTTTAAAGATTTATTTATTTATTTGAGAGAGAGAGGTGGGGAGGGGCAGGGGGAGATAGAGAATCACAAGCAGACTCCTCACTGAGTGTGAAGCCTGACAGGGGGCTGAATCTCAAGACCCTGACATCACTACCTGAACCCAAACCAAGCATTGGAAGCTTAACCGACTGTGCCACCTAAGCACCCCTGATCAGTATGTCTTTTAATTTTCTTTCTTCTCTTTATTTTATGTATTGCATTAGCTAGGACTTCCAGTACAATATTGAATAGAAGCAGTGAGAGCAGACATCCTTGCTTATTCCTGATCTTAGCAGGAGAGTGTATGGTTTCTCAACATGAAAAACAGGGTTAGCTATAGGTTTTCTGTAGATGTTCTTTATCAAGTTGAGGAAGTTTCTTTCCTATTTCTAGTTTCCTATGAGTTATTATCATGAATGGGTGTTGGATTTTGTCATATGCTTTTTCTGCATATCAGGGATCAATATTATTATATGATTTTTCTTCTATATCCTGCTGATATGATAGATTACATTAATCAATTTCCCAATGTTCATTCACCAAGCATACTTGGAATAAATCTCACCTAGTGGTTATTTGTCATTCCTTCTAAACATTATTGGATTCCATTTGCCAGTACTTTGTTGAGAATTTTTGAATCTATGTTCATGGAGTTTTTCTTTCTAGTGTTGTCTTTGCCTAGTTTTGGTATTAGGGTAAAGCTGGCTTCATAGAATGGATTTGGAAATGTTTCCTCTGCTTCTATTTTCTGGTTATGTGATTATAGATAATTGGTATAATCTCTTTCTTAAATGTTTGGTAGAATTTACCCGTGAACCTATCTGGGCTTGGTCCTTTCTCTTTTGGAATAATTGATTCAGTTTCTTTAATACTACAGGCCTATTCAGATTATCTGTTTGTCCTTGTGTGAATTTTGATAGATATGCCTTTCAAGGAATTGGAAAGTTTTGTCTAGTTTACCAAATTTGTGGGCATAGAGTTGTTAATAATAATCCTTTATTATCCTTTCATGGGATCAGTAGTCATAGTTCCTCTGTCATTTCTGATATTTATATTTGCATCTTCTTTTGCTTCCTTAGGTAACCTGATGAGAAGTTTAGTAATTTTATTATTCTTTTCAAAGAACCAGCTTAGGTGATTGATTTTAGGTCTTCCTTGCTTTCTGTTAAACGAATTTAATTCTATAAAATTTCCCTCTAAGCACTGCTTCACTACATCCCACAAATTTTAATTAATTGTACTTTCATTTTCATCTAATTTGAAATAGTTTTAGTTTCTTTCTTGTGATTTCTTCTTTAACCCATGTGTTATGAAGAAGTATATTATATAATCTCCAAGTTTTTTTGGGTTTCGCATACATCTTTCTGTTACTGTTTCCTAAACTCCATTGTGATCTGAGAGCATACACTGTAGGATTTCTGTTCTTTCAAATTTGCTACAATGTATTTGATGGTTCAGAATGTCATCAGTCTTTCTGAGCATTCCCTGTGAATTTGAGAGGAGTCTGTGTTTTGTTGTTGCTGGATGAAGTATTCTATAAACATAAAGTTGATTGACACTGCTCAGTTCAACTATGCCCTTACTGATTTGCTGCCTCCTGATTGTCAATTACTGATAGAGGCATGTTGAAGTCTCCAACTGTATGAGAGGATTCATCTGTTTCTCCTTGCAGTTCTTCCAGTTATTGTCTCAGGCATTTGACATTGTGCTATTAGCTGCATCCACATGCAGGACTGCTATGTCTTCTTAGAGAACTGACCACTCTCTTCATTTTGTAATACCGTTTGTCCCTGATAATTTTCCTTTCTCTGAAATTTGCTCTTTCTGAAATTAATATAGCTTTTCCAGCTTTCTTTTCGTTAATATTAACATGGTAAATCTTTATCCCTTTACTTTTAATCTATCTGTATCTTTATATTTAACTTGAGGTTTTTTTTTTTTTTAAAGATTATTTATTTGTGTGTGTGTGTGTGTGTGAGAGAGAGAGAGAGAGAGAGAGAGATCACAAGCAGAGGGAGCTGCAGGCAGAGGGAGAAGCAGGCTCCCTGATGAGCAAGGAGCCTGATGTGGGACTTGATCCCAGGACCCTGGGATCATGACCTGAGCCAAAGGCAGACGCTTAACGACTGAACCACCCAGGTGTCCCTTAACTTGAGTTTCTTATAGATGACATATTGTTGAGTCTTTTTTAAAAATCCACTATAACAATCTCTTTAATTGGTATATTTAGAAAACTAACATTTAAAGTGATTATTGGTAGTTGGATTAAGATCTAGCGTATTTGTTTATCTTTTATACTTGTTGACCTTGTTCTTTTTTTTGGTCCTCTACTCTTTTTTGCCTTTGTTTTAATTGAGTGTTCTGTATGATTCCTTTTTTTTCTCCTTTTGTAACATACCAATTATACTTCTGTTTCAACTTTTTTTCTAATTTTTGGCTCATGAATTTGCAATGTGCATTTATAAGTAACCCAGGTCCACTTTCATTATGGACCACTAACATTATGCCACTACATGGGTAGTGCAATTCCATTATAAAGAGTATTTTCAAGTTCTCATTTCTATCCTTATAACATGCTGCCATTCATTTATTTCATTTACCCCAAAACTAAAACCACTGAATACATTCTTGCTATTGTTATTTTGAACAAACTGTTACCTGTTGGATCAATTAATAATAAAAATAAAATATTTTATTACTTCATTTATTCTTCTCTAATGTTCCTCTTTATGTGGCTTGGATTTTCTGACTGATATCTTTTTTGTGTTCTCTAAAGGATTTATCTTAACTTTATTTGTAGGGCAGGTGAACTAACAAAAAATTATTTTCACTTACGTTTGTCTGAGAAAATCTTTATTCTTTATTTTGATGGATAATTTTATTGGATACAGAATTCCAGATGAGAGTCTTTTTTTTTTTCCTCTCTATCAGTACTTTAAATATTTTTATTCAACTCTCTTTTTGTTGGCATAGTTTCTAAAGAGAAGTCTGATGTAATTCTTATCCTTGCTTCTCTGTAATTAAGGTATTTACCCTCCCCAATGCCCTGTGGCTTCTTTCAAGATTTTTTCCTTGTCTTTGATTCTCTGCAGTTTTAATATTATATGCCAAGGTGTAGATAAATATTTGGTGTTCACATATCTTCCAGGATCTGTGGTTTGGTTTTTATCATTAATTTTGGAAAATTGTCATTATCACTTTAAATATTTCTTCTGCTTTTTTCTCTTCTCCTTCTGGTATTTACATTATACATATTATACCTGTAGGAACCATTCCTCAGTTCTTGGACATTCTGTTCCATTTTTTCCAGTCTTTTTTTTTCCTTTGCATTTAAGATTTAGTAGTTTCTATTGACATATCTTCAAGCTCACTCATTCTTTCCTCTCCTGTGTCCAGTCTGTTGATGAGCCCATCAAAGGTGTGTTTCATTTCTGTTAGAGTGTTTTTATTTATTTCTAGCATTTCCTTTTGATTATTTCTTAGTTTCCATCTCTCTGTTTATACTGTGCATCTTTCCTTGCATACTGTCTACTTTTTCCATTAGAGCCCTTACCTTATTAATTATACCTATATTAATTCCCTTCTTGATAATTCCAGCATTTCTACCATATCTAAACCAGGTTCTGATGCTTGCTGTGTCTCTTCAAATTGTGTTTTTTGTCTTTTTTGACAGACTGACGTGATGTACTGGGTGAAAGGAATTAGGCCTTTAGTGTGAGGTTTTATATGTATCTGGCTAAAGGTTAGGATATGTTTACTCTTTGCTGTAACTGTAGATATCAGTTATAATTTCCCTGTTGTCCTTATTTTTGTCTTCACGGTTACCTTTGGGTTTCCAGAGAGATTTATTTCTAAATAAGGCCTGCAATGTGCTATTATTTCCTAGTATTCCCCTGTTCGTACACAGAAGCCCTACTCATGTGCTGGTAAGTTGTGGGGCCTATGATTAGGTCTCAGTGAGTCTTTTACTGCCACTGGGTTGTATCCTTCATAATTACCTCTCAGGTTTTTTGGGGTTTTTTGTCTGTTTGTTTTCTTGTTTGTTTATCTTTCCACTCCTGAGGTAAGACAGGAAGGCTAGAAGTTGCTGGAATTGCTTCTTTCCCTTTCCCCACCTTGAATGCTACTAGGAGCTGGAGTTAGGTATTTTCCTTTCTCTAGTTTTGTTAAACCCCAGTCAGTTACAGTCTCTTTAAATAGTTTGTTTTGAGGGCAGGTCTTGCTAAGAAGAACAGAATGCTTTGGGTATATTTCAAAATGGCTACTTTTCCCTTTATTTGCCAAAATTTTGAGGGAATTTTTCTCTAATTTTCAACACGAGAAACTGGTGGGGCTCTGAGAGGTCAAACTCACAAAAGTGTAGAGTCCCCTCAAGGATGTTTAACATTGAAACTTGTCTACAGTGGGCCTTCAGCCTTTCATCAGTTTCATTCCAGGTTTTTCTACCCTGCTACTGGTTCCTACAGGAATTTCTGTCCTTGGGCTTCTGCCCCAGTAAGCTGTGATTCTTTTGTCCACCTATTATTCTCCTCAATTTTGGAGGCAGTGGTCCTGATGGTTCTGTGACATCAATTGTCTGATGGATCTAAGAAGAGTTATTGATTTTCAACTCAGCTTTTTTCTTGTTGTTAGGACCAGTAGGACGATTTCTAATCTCTTTTATATGCCATATCGAGGACTGGAAGCCTGTGCTGTGTATAAGTAATGGATTGTTTAATTTCTCTCTACAACTCTAATTCCAGATTTGTAGAGGGCAGTCAGTAGTCCTACCCTACATAAGGTAGGGTTCATGTAACATATGTGAGTGTGCTAAATTTTCAAATATATGGATAATGTTATTTCTCTTTTATTAAATAAGTTTAATGCCTATAAACTCTTCTTTTTGAAAGAAATTGCCCTTTTCATTACTTTTGATTTTTTTCTTTCTTCTATTATATAAATTTGAGTGTTTTCAAATGAAGCCATGAGAAACTGTACACTGACAAGGATTAAGCGTAGCTCGGTTCATTGCTTTACCCTATCAGTGGTGATTAAAGAACAGACATCTAGCAGAATAGCTGAGAGTAACTGGGACCAAGTAAAGCCAAGGTTTTGTCTTGGCACTGCATTGCATGCACAAATTTCAATAAGCTAAATAATAGTGAAATGGATAAAGTGTTTCTGATATCTGGAAGTGTCCATTAGGAGACTCTAAGTCAGTGCCAGCCTACCTTCCATGTTGCAGGCACTTGGAGATTGTGACTCACTGCAGGAGAGGCATTTCAGGAAAATGTACTAATCGGGTTCTTTTAGTTCTTCACCAGGAAAACCTGCATACTTGGGTATTGTTGAGATAGCTGCTGTCTGGTTTCCATACTATTCTGTAATTTAATCATTAACTCATATTTTCTATTATCTCATCATATCTTTTGTTGAATGTTTTCTTTCAAAGGTATGCTCACTCCAAATAAATGTTGAGGAGTTTCCTCCTCAAAGAAACTTAACATATATTTAATTGAATGTTATTATAATATTTGTATTTAAATGACATATCATTTTATTCTATCTATGAAGTTTTCTTCAAGTTTTCCCTACCCTATATCATAAGCAGTTACAATTATAGTATCATCCTTGAATATAATATAATATTGATTTAATATCTAAATATAATATTTTTATTTATGTATTCTTTGAATCCATATTGTTTTATGATAAAATGATTGTTTTATAATATATAATATTGACTATTATTATATTAATGGCTATATGTCTGACCAAAATTTAGAAGATCAGAAGTAACCAAATTATTTGTCCAGCAGCTGATTTTAGAAGCTATTTCAAATAAGAAGTTATTATTGTAACATAAATTAGTTTTCAGTAAAATGTGTGTAATAAAATATAAAATTAGGAACAAATTAAACTAAAATTATTTTTCAAGGTTATTAGCCATTTTACTTTTTCAAAGTAATAGATTTTTGGAAAATAATAATAAAAAAGAAAAATATTTTGCTGACAGTTATCACAAAAATTTCTCTGAAGACAATGAATATTGTTTTCATTGAAAGACAAAAATAAATAATATTAGCCTTTTTTAGGTTTCTCATTTGCCATAAAAAAAACCCCCAGCATTATACGGAGCCCTTAAATGATCCTCCTATTTTTACCATTGGCCATTATGGCTACAGAAACACTGGACATAGCATGCAATTATTCAGTTTAATGCATTGGGAGTATTATAAATACATGTTACAACTGAAACAATCCATGAGATTGTCGGAAAGTTTCATTGGAATTAAGCAGTGAAATAGTGAAGTTTATCAGAATGAATAAGGACTATAGTAGGGTAAAATATTGGGTACCATTGGTTGAAGTCTATTAGAGAGTTAATGCTCATGATGGGGCACGGGGGTGGGAGAACAGGCAGGGGATGTCACGGTGGATTTAGGAGAAGCAGAGTAAAAGAATGAGGGAAATGGAATTTGGCAAGAGCATGTACGATTAATTGAAGATTAAGATGACTGAAAGAAAAATGAAATGAAAAACAATAAAAATATATTAATAAAATACATTTATACTAGGGTTTTGAAAAAAAGCAAAGCAAGTTGGGTTGTGTTTTCATGTAATTTGGTTTTCTGAATTGTTTTTTCCAGAAAAAGAGTTATAAAATAAAATAAAGCCATCCCCTTTTAAATCTTTATGTTGTAACTCAGGATTTATGAAGAAAAAAAAAAGATAATTCAACTTAGGTTGACTTTATAAAGTTGTCCTGTTATCATATTGAATTGGAACCTTCTTACCTTTTTAATTTTTTTAAAATGGAGGAAATTTGTGTTTATTTGAGAAATAGGTACCGACCAGATCTTAGAGCTTTGGGATGAGTGTTTGCTTATGTGTGAGACTGGAAACACTCGGTTGACCCAGATTCCCTTCATACTGACTTTTAGTTTATTTCATTTATTGAGGAATCAATATAAAAACTGTTTTTTGCTTAGGAAATGTGTGCTTTTCCATACTGTTGATGTTAAATCTCACTTTTCAGGTTTCCAAATTTGGGGCAAGTTTTTCTATTTTTCTTTCTGTATGATCATCTCGATGGTTTTTTAATTTTTTTTAACTTCCATTAATAGCTGGATTTCTGACTTAGACTTTTTGTAATAGTAACATTAGCAGCATGCTAATTTCTGGCTCTAGATAATTTGGTGGCTCTTGGGAGTATTTCTGGAATGCCATACAATATCGTATCATTACATGCAACAGAATGAGTGGTGTTATTTTCTCCTGATAGTATAAAATTTAAATAAACTTTTGTAGGATAAATTATCTTTAGATAAATTTTGATACTAAGAAAAAAAGTGAGAAAGTAGGATTTTTTTAGTAGGGAGCAATATTATTGGACAAAAACACTGTTGCAATAGAAGAAAATTATTATTATGTGTTTTCTTTTTTCTGAGTCATATTTTTTCCCATGTAAAAGAAAGAGTTGTGTAAGTGATTGCTAACATGCATTTTTATATATATATATGTATATATACATATATATAATATAATTATCATTTCTAGGGAAATGATAACTGAAAGTTAGGTACAGAAAGGTAGTATAGAAAAATATGTTTACTGCCTTGCCTGTTTTTGTTGTTGTTTTTGAAGAGCACTAGGAAATGGCATTTTTTGTTTTGAATTGTTTTTTACTGTTCAAAAAGATTATTGGAACTTGGCCTGGTGGTTGGTTTCAAAGCTAACTTTATTGCTATTTCACTTTTTATGTGATCAGTCTGTTAGTCCTTGCATTTAAAAAGTCCTGGGTATCGATGTTAGTTAGTTAATTCAGGAAGATTCTCTGTTTGTCAAAATACTAAATATGTTATGCACATTACTTTGGCTTCTGAAATGACTTGTATATGATCATGTTCACTTAAGATAAGTGTTCTCTTCTTTTAAAACAACCTTGGGGAAACATGGACAAAGTCCTTTAGCAATGAGAAATTCTAGTTTTATAGCTCCTTCCAGCTCTTTTAGATTCTTAAGATAGTTACAGGTTTTGGCCATGCCCACTGTGATACACAGAAATTGACATGACAAAACCAAACAAAGGTCTGACTACTTAAAGAAAATATAACTCGCTCTGTAACCCCAGTTTGTGAGATAGAAAGTATTATAGTCAAGGTGTCGTGCTGTCCCATTGCCAGACTCCATTCTTCTGTTAACAACCAGGACGTCCATATATCTCTAACATCCAAACCATAAAGAGTTGCTTTTTCTTTTTTTTGCCCCCATTATTAGGTATATACCATTGAGGAATCTGGACTAAACATCCTCGTGTGGTCAGTGATTGGAAGCAAAAGAACTGGTTGGATGTATGGGCATGTCCCTCTCTCCAGTTACAGTGCATTTAAAGTGGCATTTGAAGCTGATTTGGCTGGAAATGAGGAAATCTTTATTGCCCTTGATGACATCACTTTCACCCCAGAATGTGTCTCTGGAGGTAAGCGATTTCTTTAGTAGATGGGGTGTATAAGGATTGTTTTACTATCCAAATATAGAAGAACTGGGAATTCCTGCTGAATAACATTTGTTTCCGGGTCCAGTACTATTCATACATTGAAAGAAGATCAGTATATGTTGTAGGAGGTAATGTTGTAGGAGGTAAAGTTTTTCTGCCCATGAGTTTAGCCATCAAGTTTTCATGCCCTCTAGGCAATCAAATTACTTTGATTACAGTCCTAAAGAGACATAGGGGAAAGTTAGTTTCATTAGAAGAGCATTATTATCTACTTTCTTTATTTCTAAAGGTTCACAAGAACTACATAAGGATTCTTCTGGTCACCTATCAGCTTCCAAAGTATCTTTTCCATCCAAATTAGCTTTCCCCCATTTCCTGGACCATTTCCCTTCTCCTCACTGTTTCTACTGTACAATCTAGAATTCATAGTCAAAACAAGAGTCTTGTCAATAACGGTTTTTGTAAGAAATCATTCCCTTAACTGAAATCTGAATTTCTCCTATTTACGATGCTTCTGCTTAAGTGGCCGTTTGTTCTTTATAAAGTCTTCAGATTTTCAATGTTAAATAATAGGGTCATTGTCTTTCTGGCTACTCTATGCCTCATTCAGAATTTTATTTTTATAGAGTTATTTAAAAGTTTCTTCTTTTGGGGGCACCTGGCTGGCTCAGTCTGTAGAGTATGTGACTCTTGATCTCAGTGCTGTAAATTCAACCCCACATTAAGTGTAGAGATTACTTAAAAAAAATAGAAATTACAAATTTTTTTTTTTAATTTTCTTCTTTTTAAGGCCACACATCTGGGTTCTTATCCTTCCAATGGTTTTTTTTTCTGGATCCTAAGTCCTGGGCAATTTCAACTTCCAGGTCACTCAGCCTATATAAAAGGTTAACCTTTTCAATTCTAGTTACCTTCATAAATATTCTTCCTCCATAACCAACTCCCACACTTACATCCTGGATCTTATCATCCTGTCTGAAATTTTAGGGTTGAAAGTTTCATCTGATCATTATATCCTCTACTTCCTGATTATTCCTCCTAAACCTGTTTTCAAACATAATTAACAAGAAAAAAAATACAATTCTATATTCTCAGTGCTTCCTGCTTTCTTCTATAAAATAGCTTCTTTATACTTTTTTCCTAATAATCCCAGATCTAATGATCTAACATCTCAATTCCATTCTCAATCAGTACTTTGAATTATTTTATGTCCAATTTTTTTATTTTTTATTAATTGTTTAAAAGATTTTTTATTTATTCATTTGAGAGAGAGAGAGCACTAACAGGGGAAGGGGTTCAGAGGGAGAGGGAGAAGCAGACTCCTCGCTGAGCAGGGAGCCTGACGCAGGGCTGGATCCTAGGGCCCTGGGATCATGACCTGAGCTGAAGGCAGACGCTTAACCATCTGAGCCACCTAAGTGCCCCTATGTCCAATTTTTTAAAGATAAATTTGGGTTCTAATTATGTGCCAGGCATTGTATGTATTAGCACATTTATTTATCAGACTCTAGAATAAATACAATATCCAGGTCATGTTCAGTCATAATGGCCTTATCAGTCTTTGAAATTGGGTTACTATAACCATTTGTATTTTCCAGGCTGCTGCTGGTCATGCTCATTGGGACCACTAAAAGTTTTGGTTTATCACCTTAGCTGGTGGTCAAGGGTCCTACACACATCTATTTCCCATTCCCTGGCACTGCTTTTCTAAAACAGTCCTCAAATCTCCCAGCTATTCCCTTGAAATTTCCTCACTCTGCCAATGTTCTTATATCCTTTGAATAGAAAATAACCCCCTTTTGTAACAAACTCCCTTAACCTTTTTTTTTTCCACCTCTAAATGTGCCTGTATCCACAACCAAACACCTTTTTTGTCACTATTTGTCTCAGGGAAAACCCTCAGTCTTTCCAAGAGCAAATGTTCTTGGTCATTTCCTTTCTTAGTTCCTTCCAGTCACGGTTCCATCAAAGTCTTCTCTGTCCTATATCTTCTGTTTCTTTCCTTCCCCTACTTATTCTTAGCTCTTCTCACACACATGCAAGCAAACATACATACATATGTGTATACATACATATATACACATACATACACTTACACGCATTTATACATCACTTCCCACTAATTTTGAGCTCCTCAAGAGCAAGAGGAGCTTGTCTATTTCATCTCCAGAGCTTAACACAAGGACTAGGAAATTTGGGCTGAAAAGTTACTATTATTCTAAATAATCATAATAACAATTGTAACTGATTATGTGAGCAGAGTTGCTAACATTTGCTTAAGTATAAGAAGGTTCTTGCCCACTGTGTTATGGAACAGATTCTACTTTTGAGGACAGTTAAAAAACAAACAATAAGACCTCTGGCATTAAACCATGTCTTCTTTCTGTAAGTTTCTGTAAAAGTGCCTCCAACCAAACTCCCATCCAAAATCCAGAATCTCTAGGTGTAGTTTGTACAGCAATGCTTCATGGTTGATTCAGGCAGACATTTTTAGAAAATCATCAATTAAACCAATGTTTCTCCAATGGGAGTATCAGGACCCCCATAGTGACATGCCAGGGAGCATGCAATACCACCAAATAACCTGGTTGCAACTCCACTGGATTCACTTGAAGATCTGGGGAGAGGTGACGTAAAGTGTTATGTGACATTTGGAGTAAATATGTACTGAGTGGTGGAGAGGTGACAGCTGGACTAAAATTGTGGAGACACAAGTCTACATCATGACTGTCTCACTAAATCACTGTATAATTCTGAGAAAATCATTTTAACTCCTTAGACCATGTTTTGTCATCAGGGAAATGAAGTAGACGATCTCCTAAGTCCCTTCCAAATCTGCCATTTTATGATCAGGCAGGGCTAGATTTGTACAAGAGGATCAGGAAAGCGAAAGGAATGCATAGAGAATGACAGAGAAAGGGAGTGAGTCCAGAGAGAAGGAGGCGGGGACAGGTAAGGGGGTACAAGTGTAAGGGCAGACAGGTGAGAACAGAGGTGTCACTGCAGTTAGAGAAGGCTCATCACTCTTCGGTGTATTGGTGAACTTGAGCAGGCCTGCCCTTCATTCATCCAGTGTTAGTTGAGAATCTACTGTGTGCTGTCCTGGATTTGGATTGGAAGGGCAGTTATGAATAGAAGTTTAGAAGTTTTTTTGTTTTTGTTTTGTTTTTTTTAACCCCCCCCCCCCCCGCCCATTACCTTAGTCTAAACACACCTCAGGCAACACATTCTATAGGTTTTGCCTTCTTTTTCCCCCCTTGCTTCCATTTTACTGCTCAAACTCTAGTTCAAGGCATCCTTATTACTCATCCATATCTCTGTAATGGCTTCATAACTGATTTATCTAATTTACTGACATGTAAAGAACTACCAAATTCATCTTCTAGGACCTATGATAGAGTAAGTTCCAGAAAAGTAGATCTGGCATCTTTCTTATTCAACACAATAACAAAATTTCTTTTCAAGCAACAGCATCTGACTTGAGCTAACTTAAGTCAAAACTAAGTTTGTTGAAAGGATTTTGGATAGTTCCAAAAATTAAATGGAATGCTGAGAATCTAACTCAGAAAAATGAGTGGGAAGCAAGTGAGATGAAGTATATCAGAGGGTAAAACTGGCTAATTCCAGTCTTTGAATACTTGCTTTGGAAACTGGTCTATCTACTCCCCTGTCATCACTCTGAATGATCTCTAACAGTCCCTGTGTCACTACGTCAGAATTAAAATTGCTAGTTGGAAGCATACCCTTGACCAAGCCCATGCTTCAGGGTCCCCTAGGTTATGCTCTCATATCTCATCTCCACATCATCCAGGCCTGCATGATGGCTAGTTCTCTTGTTGCTCATAATCAAGCTTGAATACTCTGCAGCATATGGACCAAATTATAAAGTTAACTAGGAATAATAAATTATCTGTCTGTACTCTAATGGAGAGAGGGGAAATAAAAGGGAAACTGATCAAAATACACAAATTCATACAAGTTATAAAGAAGAAAAATGCTTAGAGGCTCTCAATTACCTACTAAATAAGCTTCGTATCCTTTAGTACAAATCTTGTCTTATCTGTCTCTGTCTATGAAATAATCCCTGAGAATGAGACCCCCTGCCTCTGTCCAGCCATGCCCCATAGCCTTCTACCTCCATGACTTTGGTCCCACCACTTCTCTGGCTGGAAACGCCCAGCCCTTTACCTTCTCTTGTGTAAATGCTTTTCCACTTTGATGGGCAGAGCAAAACTGCCTTTTTCATTAATTTAACCAAATTAATTTAAGCCAAATCCTACTGCAGATTTTCCTAGCCTGAAGTTTACAGCTCTCCTATAATATAGCTTACATGGTGTTTTGTGATATGCATGGCTTATTTTCTGTCATTTTTTTGGTCCATGTTAAAAAATCACCATTGTCATCTTGTTTTGTGTGTGTGTATGTGTGTGTGTGTGTTTTAATATTAGTGAGAATGAGTGGTCTTTAACTTTTAGGTTGATTGAGAAAAATATAAAATAAATTTCAAGTCGGCATATGATACAGAATAGATACTCATTTTATATCAGAAGTGATACGGTAATTATAGATGAATTATTTAAAACATGATCTTAATGTATGTTCATTTTTATAATTTTGTTTCAGGTAGTGATTCATGAGCCTAATTTTAAAATTAATAGTGATAATTAGAAAAAAGCCAAAAGAAAATGGTAATCAGTCCATCCCAGCTCACTTATTGGCTTCTAGAATATTGTTAGATTTTAAATCTATTATTGTGGGTCATGAAGTCCTCACAGTTTATCAAAGGATGGGATAATTCCTTTCTACCCTGGGAAGGGATGTTACATTTAAAGGAAAAACAAAACACAAGAACCAGAAAATGGCATTAAACGCTAATACCAGGCAGGCTTATGTGAACAAGACCTGGATTTCCCCTTGTCTGCATTTGGAGCCACTTGCATATTATACTATGAGACGGTTCTTATTTGATTTCTTGCTGATCATCAGACTGGAAGGAATTTTGTTAAATTAGGGGGAAAAAGTCCAAATGAAAACCATAGAAAACTCAGTCCTGATATGAACTCTGTTAGCCTAGCTGAATTTGACAAGTGCCTCACTCTGAACCTGAAGAGAAACCACAGGTTACTGTTCTAACTCTGTCTTAAAGGTGAATGCTTTTATGTGAACACTGATATTATCATATAAACATATATATTTCTGTATGTATGGCACATAAATACATAATATATACTTGAATGTATAAGTACTGTGATGTCTATGTAAAACAAAACCTGGTGTAGTGATATAGCCATTTCTCTACCATATGAAAGCAGTAATCAACTCCTAAATTCCTAGTCATGTTTGGAAATTATCATAACCTTTGCCAAATCCTTTCTTTTCACTCAGAAATAGGGCCAACCGTTTTACCAGGCCAAGTGTGTCTGAGAGATTCTGGGAGCTTTTCATTGCCAAGGTCAATCTGGCTCTGTTTTGTTCTCTTGGGCTATTAGAGTCTATACTTTCATTATGGTTTTCCTAATTCCCTGGAACACATATGTTGTTACCTGGAAAACATCCAGACTTTAGGAAAACAAGTTTGTTTGTTGCCTAAGAAATAGGATAAAAAAGTGACACTGCTTCACTAAAAAAAAAAAAAAAAAACTAGATTTTTTTTTTTAATTAAAAATCAAATGACTTCAACAATTCCAATAACAGTTTTTTTTTTTTTCTGATAACATCTTATTGGCATGTGACAACATTTTACCCAGAAAGGACTGGTTACTCTTTCTGGAAATAGTTGGAAGTGGCAAAAACAGAAAACAACAACAAATAAAACACAACTTTCTTGGCTTAACAAAGAATAAATGGGTTTATATGGAGGAGTTATTTTTGCTAATATAAACTTGCTCAAAATAGAAAACATGAGGTTAGAGAAATAACCAGGTTTTGGTAAAAACAGGTCTAAAGAAATGATAGTCTGGGGTGCCTGGGTGGCTCAGTCGTTAAGCGTCTGCCTTCGGCTCAGGTCATGGTCCCAGGGTCCTGGGATCAAGCCCCGCAGCGGGCTCCCTGCTCCAAGGGAAGTCTGCTTCCCCCTCTCCCACTCCCTATGCTTGTGTTCCCTCTCTCACTGTGTGTCTCTCTCTCTCAAATAAATAAATAAAATCTTTAAAAAAAAAGAGAGAGATGATAGGCTGGGTTGTTTCTGCCAGATGGAGCAAATGATTTATCAATTAGAAGGTCAGTCCAAGTTCTAGAATATTCTGACCTTGCTGTTTGCTCCTTCTGGTCTTTCTGATTGTAATATAATTAACATAATGTTAGTCATGCCTTCCGTAGAATTCCATATGGGGCAAGATAACCCAATATACTTCAAAGTAATCACTTTTAATCATTTCATCAGAAAGGCAAAAATTAATCTTAACAATTATATGGCTTTTTAAATAATAATAATTCAATCATATACAACACTCTGAACTTAGAGGTAAAGCTACTGATTAATATTTCTCAAAATTAATATTGATTAAATTAAACATAGCTCGAATTATCTCTGTCTCTAGCGCCAGTACCCTATTAACTGGAAATCATGGTATCAGCCATTTTCTCTGGTTGGGTCATAGAAGTAGTCAAGACACTAGAGCTGAGAGATCTCTGAAAGACCACTGTAGAATTATATTTGACTCCTGAGTGGTCTTCTCTACCACCTGCCTCAGTAAATCATCTCTCTCTCCTTTGGCCTTCCTGAGACATGTACAACAGGTGTTTCTAAAGTGTGTATGGAATTGAACAACATTCCCTCACTGACAGCTTGCTTGAAACTCTCTAGATTTCCTTCATATATTTCTGGTGTGTGATGGAGACATAGCTGCCCACTCTCCATCTCAAGCCTACTTCGCTGAGACAAAAATCTAATAATTGATCAGTGCCAAAATACTCAAAATTTCTGTAAGTAAAGCTTTCCTACTTACAGGATTGACAACAACATTTTCTTTCCCCGGTCCCTTCCCAGCCAGCAAAGAGTATAATACCATCATATCTGCAATGTTCATTATTTCCTCCGCAGTTGTAGGTTTGAGAGGGAGAACATGGATGAGGCTGGCATCAGGACAGTGGTACTTCCCGTAAGGACAGTGGCGTTAATCCTGTAAGGCACTGGAGAACCATTTTTGAGCAGGAGTCTTCCTTTGGGGAATGTAAACTGGAAGCAATATGAAGCATGAATTTAAAAAGGAATGTATTTAATAATAAGGGCCCTAAAATTAGAAGTCAAGAATTCAGCATTTGGGGAATTCTTTTTTTTAACTATTCAATAAAGTTGCAGTTAATGTGGGCCAGAGCTACCAAGTGAACAATAGCATTAGATTAGGTCAAGTACATAACACTGTGCATAACAGAGGCCACACCAGCATAGATATGTCTGACCAGGAACGGCCGCACCATCTGGAAATGATAAAATAGGAATGAATCTGTTAATCCACTAGGCTCTCTCTGCGTTCCAGGCCTCATGACAAGAAAGAAATGACCAGCAACATTTTATATTTGTATATGTGTTCCCACATTCACACACGTTTTAGGTTATTTGGGGTTAGATGATGGCAGTAAATTCTTCATTTATGCAATTTCAGTTATTTACATTACTATCACTATTTTTTCGTTAGGAAGGAATTGGCCATAATCCTGGCAAACGTTGATGTGGAGTAAAAGTGATAACTCTTTGGGGGCCTTTGTCATAGGTCCTGTTTCCTCAGCTCTTGATTTTCCCTAAATATATTCTTGATTTTCTTTCAAGTGTGCGACCTCCATATGAGCTGGGGGAGAGCGGGAACTTGGGCAGTAGGGCATTCACCCCTCCACAGCCTCGTGTGCTCTTTCCTTATGTTGCCCACCATCCCCCACCCAGCCCTTCTCCTCCACCGTTTCTATCACTCGTGAAGAGCTCTGTGGTTTCAAACCACCCTCCGATGTGCACGTGTGCATGTGTGCATACATGTGTACACACAATATTTGTACAAATGTACACATACACATATAAGGACATTATATGTATGTCTATATACATTTTGAAATTCTTCCAGCTTTCTTCTATATTTATTTTAGCTTAGCCTTGAGTGGCTGCAACTCTTCACTTTGAAAATAATGACCACTTTCTGTTTGGCATCTGTTCTCAGGCTCTTATCAGCTTCCACACTGGATCCAACTTCTGGAAGCTTTTAGATTTCCCTTACTTTTGTCTCTTCTGTCAGACTTTTGATTTTTCTTGTTCGTGTAGCCCTTCTGACAAGCCAAATAAGCCCTCCTGACTTCTCACATACTCTGCCTACTCCTCAGACGTCTCTGTATACGCCACAGTCTTTTGTTTCTCTTTAGTCCAAACAGAGGTCACATCCCATCTTTCCAGGAATATTTAAGCTATTAGATATGGAAATTAAATAAGATCAAAATGATTCTCTCAGGACTCCAAATTAGAGATAACCATTATTAATGAAAAAAGAAAGGAACATTTTTATACTTTATGAAGGGTCCTTCAGGAAATATGAACGTAAAATTATAACTCAAAATACCCTCAAACCAAGAGTTCTGAAGAATTAAAATTAAATATATACATATGTGTGTATATATAATATTTTCCCCCTCCTATAGTCTTATAATTTTTTTGTGATCTTTCTGAGTATTGTTAATGAGATCTGTGCCAGAGACAAACAATTACCAATTTATAACTGATGTATTTTATAGCAAGCATTTTACCATTTATGTCATTGAGTATGGCAATATTTGGCAAGAGCTTACTTCCTCCTCTTTAAAACTGAACTTCCTTGTGCATACTTTTTTCCTTTTAAAACAGGCAATCAATTTTGCCTTCATTAAGCATATTATTCATAAAGATAAAAATCCATTGGATTATCCTTGGGACTTTAGGCTTTTATTGAATTTATATGAAAATCATAAGAACGTTTCACTGTTTCACTGTAAATTATCAGTATAAAGTAATTTTTATTGGTATAAGAAAGATATTTCAACTGCTTCCCAAACTGAATGACCAAGGAAACTCAACAACCTGTAAGAGGACAAAGAAATACCTCAAATATCAGGAATTATGACTGTGTGCAGAGCACAGAATGAAGCACAATGTGGTTTTCAGAAGAGTGTCTTAGTTACTGGGAATATGAATGTTAGTTAACAATGTCAGCTCCCCTTTATCCCAGGTGTTTTGTTTTTGTTTTTTCTTTTCCCTATCCTGAGATTTATTACAAAACCAAAGGGCAGATTTATTCATATAGAGAGTGGTGTTTGTCAAAGTCCTTTATGTAAAATCCCATAGAACTTCTGAAGCAATTGGTAAAAACCCATAGTGTCCATATGAATGTATGATAGCTTCAGTTGCTAAGTTATAGATTTATTAAAATACATTGGAAGGTTATTTTTTAGAGAACGTTTCAGTTTCTGTTTTTCTGATCTACCCTGTTTTGTGGCTTATTAAATCAATAGAAATAGTCATTTTGTCAATGCATTCTTTATTTTATCCATTTTGGTTATTTCACTGCATATTATCAAGGAAAGTAAAACTATTTAAACCATTGATTTATTATCCATCAGTTTAAGAAATACTTATTGAGCACACACCTCATGCCATTAACTTTTTGGACATTAAGGTGTCACTGTATTTTCAAACGAAGGTTGAAACTTCTCGACCTCTGACTTGGATTGTCTAAACTCAATGTGAAATCACAACTCTGAGCAAAAATTGAGGAAAGATGTGGCAAATAGGTGGTCACAGTGATGGAGCTACTCTTTCTTGATGGCGCTAGTATAGCTTCCATTGTGGGATTTTCCGCTGGTTTCAGAATCACTCTTCTCAAAACAAACTTGCACACAAATCCCCTATACTCTAAAGCAACATTTCTTAACCTGTTTTTGCCGAAACACACAAAAGCCAATGCTCATGTGCTTTATCACACACCTCATGCGATGCGGACAAGAGAGCGGTGACTTAGGAACACTTTATGATGCTGCTAGCTGCACATCCACACTTCTTCTCCCCTGGAGAAAGCATCCTT
Source organism: Neomonachus schauinslandi (assembly GCF_002201575.2). Lineage (NCBI taxonomy): Eukaryota > Metazoa > Chordata > Mammalia > Carnivora > Phocidae > Neomonachus > Neomonachus schauinslandi. Next base: position 119,462,847 of record NC_058407.1, on the reverse strand, counting down.
GGTGGGATATAGTGAGTCAGTGTAGCTTTACTCTTGGTACAGCCTGGAATCAGCTCTAATATACAGAGAGTAAATCAATTGCAAAGTGTAACATGAGATACACTTCACTAGTGATCCCAGCACACATTAGACTTGTAATTCATTTGAGACACCTTCCCCCACAGCTAATATGAGATAGTATATTAGTGCGTGTGTGCGTGTGTGCGCACATGCACTAAGCTTTCACACCGGCCTCTGGCTTCTTCCTGCCCCAGACTCAGGTCCACGTAATACCTCCCATCAGATACAGCCTGAGAAAGGGTGACTCAAAAACAAGAAGGACCTTGAAGTTCAACAGTGAATCATATTGTCAAAATGAGTCCACCATTTTCTTGGGAGTGCTTGTCTCTCCCTCTGTCACGGTCTCCACCATGTGAGCAATCCCCTCTCTCTCTCATTTCTTTCACTTTTTCTATTCTGATGGTACCCCTAGGGGTATATGGAAAGGACGCTGTTTGCCCTGAATGTGCTATTTCAGCTCACTTTCCTGGAGTTGGTCTTAGTTTTGCTCTGATCACGTTATGCTCTTCCACAAAGGCACCCCCTCATATAGTGAACAACGTGCATTTCCAACAAAGCATGCTAGGGTTGGGGCTGATCTGGCATTGTTCCCCTTATGTGTTCACTGACCTTGCATTTTAGTTCCACTGGTGTTAAACAACCTGACTAAGCAGCTCACTGGGCCTGGTAAGTAACGGGTCAATGTGCTTGGCCTATGCACACTACATTTATCAAAGTATTGTGTACTTTATTTTTTTTAAAAGATTTTATTTATTAGAGAGAGTGCATGCAGGGAGAGGAGCAGAGGGAGAGGGACAAGTAGACTCAGCGCTGGGTGTGGAGCCCGACACGGGGCTCGATCCCACAACCCTGAGATCATGACCGGAGCTGAAATCAAGCGTTGGACTGTAACCAACTGAGCCACCTAGGCACCCTGAAAGAATTGTGTACTTTATTTTTTTTTAAAGATTTTATTTATTTATGTGACAGAGAGAGACACAGTGAGAGAGGGAACACAAGCAGGGGGAGTGGGAGAGGGAGAAGCAGGCTTCCCGCGGAGCAGGGAGCTCGATGCGGGGCTCGATCCCAGGACCCTGGGATCATGACCTGAGCTGAAGGCACACACCTAACGACTGAGCCACCCAGGCGCCCCAGAATTGTGTACTTTAAATGTTGAATTTTAGAAGGGATTTGGAGAAACTAGAACATAGAAATTTCAGAAGAAAAACACCAAGTATGAGTTACAGGCTAGAATACAGATTCGGAGGTATATTACTGCTGCTTTCTCTTAGATGATGCTTTCTTGCTGTGTCCTCACAAGGTGGAAGGAGCAAGAGTTATGTTCATGAAGGCTCTACCCTCATGAGCTAATCACCTCGGGAAGGCCCCACCTCCAGATATCATCACATTTTCCGCATATGAAATTGGGGGGACACAAACATGTAGTCTTTGGCATGACATGTACCCACCATTATACTGTCATACAGAAGAATTTCCCTGTTCTAAAAATCCCCTGTGCTCCACTCCTTTATCTCTTCTTCCCCTGCAACCCCTGGCAACCACTGAGCATTTTACTGTCTCCACAGTTTGGCATTTTCCAGAATATCATATAGTTAGAATCTGGCACTATGTAGTCTTTTCAGACTGACTTTTTTTTTTTTTTTCCATTTAGTAATATGTATTTAAGATGGTGCTGAGAATCTTCTGGTTATAAAAAAGAAAAATTAATACTTAATTTCATTTTTTACAGAATTATATGAGAAAGATATCACCTGTAATGATTAGCTGACTCCACGGGTGAGACCCAAGAATAAATAACGTTTATTAACATTTTAAGAACACTTTCTTAACTTCTCAAAAGGATTGTGCAGCAGAACGCATTGAATTCAGAAGATAAATATGCCATGTCTTCCCAGAGTACTCATTTCATTTGAATACCTGGAGGAAGTTTTTTTTTATATTAAAAAAAAAAAGCACGGATATATTCTGGAGTAGAATACAGAATTTTCATTAGATAAAACAAGAGACTTAAGAGAAATGCTGAGCGTATGGAGAACTGCTTCTGGCTAAGATCCTATTTAGACTCCCCTAGGGATGCAAGTTCATGTTCCTCTTGCATCAGAAATACTTTAGTGAAAAATTTAAGAAGTGATTCAGAGAAATTCAGTAAAACAAGATACATTTTGGTGGTTAGAGAGTATCTTCGGTCTGGTTCCCAGGGAAGTGGACCCTGAGGCAGAGATTCCTGTGCAGCAAGCTGACTGGAAATTCTCCCAGCAACAAGCCTGTGGAGCAAAGGGAGGGCGACTGGGCAGAGGGACGGTAGGGGGCAATGCAGGAGCAGTAGGGGCCTCGGCCGATGTCACGGGGGCTCTGAAATCACACTGGCCCTTTCAGAGATGCCCCTAACTGAGGCATAGGGGCCAGGCCATTGTATGCCCAGTGCACCAGGGAGCTGTTCCCGGGAGGGTGTGTAACCTTAGAGGGAAGTTCCCGGGACTGGAGCTGTGAGCTGTCTGAAAACCTCCCGGCAGCTGTGGGATAGAACACCTTGATCTGGGTGGAGGAACCTGGGCAGCCCAAGACAGACACCACAGAAGGCAGCACAGACCCACCAACTTCCTTGTAAAGAAGGACCTAGATCAAGTGAGTTCTGAGTACCTTTTGCTGTAAAGAATTCTGAAATAATGGAATCCCTACCTCCAAATGAAAAGGAATACACACACACACGCACACACACCATTCTGAACAGGAGAGAAGCATAAGGAATTTGTGCTTGTCTTGGAATATGGAAAATTAATTCCTTCATTTCTTTTTCAGCTCATAAAGATATTAAATTCAGTGCATAAAATATTTTAGAAAAAAATCAAATTAAGAATGTCTGCCTTTCCTTAAATGTGGGATTATTCTAATGGGTGTGTGTGTGTGTGTGTAAAGGTATAAAAACTTAAATCCAATTTACTTTCTAAGTTTGAGTTTCTGAGGTGTATGTTGGAGCACTACAACTCTATATGCCGCTCTGACCTGTCAGTCATTAGGTAAGAACATGGTAGCAGGGTCTCAGAGTCATGCATTTACCCCAGTTCAGTATGCTTGTTTCCATGAAAGGTTCCCTCAAATATATGGCTTTCAACACAGAGTTTGAATCTAAATATATCCTGGATATGTTGCCACTACTGAGTGAGTCGAGAGGAAGAGGAACTTTCAAATTTCATTTTTTAAAATAAATTCACATCATCATCCTAATGCCTAAAACAAATTATTTTTATATAACTATATAATTAATTACATTATAATTATTCTTATATAATCTTACATATAATATATAATCTATATCATATATAATTATATAATCATAATTATATCATGTATCTTCTATATAAGATATAATATATAATCTTATATGTAATTTAAATAATTTATGAATAAAAGTTGTTTTAAAATGTAAGAACCCAAAACTATTGCTGAACTGGTCCCCACTATTATCTGACTATTTTTTTTTCCCTTAATATACTGATGAGTCCATCAACAACTCTCAAAGAGACAATATGAGGTGTAAGGACGATTCCAGCAAATTAGTGCAATTATGTATATTCTCATATATTTCTGACCTCTGGAAATTGCAACAAGTCAACAGTCTTTGCTCATGCTTTAGGTTTTGGCTTAGAGCTGATTTAAACCATTGTTGTGGAATAGTTTCATGTGCTAAAAATTTATTAAACTAGTATTGTGTCTTTGGACACTCAAAATTTATGGGCCTCATTTGAAAAATAAGTTGGTTGGATTTGAACTACATTATCTTCAAGATTCCTGCTAGTACAGTATCTTGCCATCCATTATGATTTCACTGGCACTTTAGATACTGCAGCTTGTGACCTTTGAGCTGTCATCAAGAGCCAAGGGCAACGAGCAGTGTGACAAACCCATGGCAGATGTCTGCCTCTGTAACTCAGCCCTGACCAGGGTCTCAGGAGCCAAATTTCCCAAATGGAGACCACAAAATGTTTATCAACTACCCACTGGTAGAATGACAATTCCCTTCACAAAATTCTAAAACTGCGAACGCAGCTTTCCAAAGTGCTTAACTAACTGTGTAAAATATCTTTACTCTCAAGGAAAATCTGATTTAGTGGTCAAATTTAAGACAGATGAACCAAAATTTCTCCTTTAATTTGAAATTGTCATTTTTTTAAGAATGTTGTTTCTGAGGTTAAGATGAGCCATAGTCTCTAATAGCATCTGGATGTTTGTAGAGCTCCGATCATTCCTAACTGTAGATTAATTTACTTAAATTACCATAATGTTTCATATTTACCCGGGAGTAAATGTATCCTATAATGTTTCAACACTGGACAGAGCGATAATTCTCCTAATATGAAAACGACTTGCTTTCTGTTTAGGTCCTGTGGCACCTCAGCCATCACCCTGTGAAGCCTATCAGTTTTCTTGTATCTACACACGCCAGTGTGTCCCTCTCTCGGGGAAATGTAATGGACAGGAAGATTGCATAGACGGCTCTGACGAAATGGATTGTTCTCTCAGCCCCCCTCCTCACCGCTGTGGTAAAATGGAGTTCCAGTGCTCGAGCAACGAGTGTATCCCATCCCTCCTGCTATGTGATGGAGTGCCCGACTGTCACTTTAATGAAGATGAATCCCGCTGCTGTGAGTTATTTCCACAAACTCAGTGTGCCAGGGAAGAAATGCAGTTTCGAAAGTATAAAGAGAGCTTGACAGATGAAGCAAAGTTCTCTAGAATCTTACCATGACTCTATCATCAATAACATAGTTGCTTGTATTATGTTGCTAAACAAAGCATAATGCCTAGCATTTTTTAAAATTAACATATAATGTATTATTTGTTTCAGGGGTACAGGTCTGTGATTCATTCAGTCTTACATAACACACAGCACTCACCACAACACATACCCTCCCCAATGTCCATCACCCAGTCATCCATCCCACCACCCCACTCCCCTCCAGCAACCATCAGTTTGTTTTTTTTCCTATTGATTGATTGATTGATTGATTGATGTAGTGTTCCATGATTCATTGTTTGCATATAACACGATATTGATCTCCCCTTCCAATTTCTTCCCCCTTTCATTTTTCCCTTCCTACTATCTTCTTTTATTTTTTAAAAATATAATGTATTATTTGTTTCAGAGGTACAGGTCTATGATGCATCAGTCTTACACAATTCACAGTGCTCACCATAGCACATACCCTCCCCAATGTCTAAACAAACCCTCAGTTTGTTTCCTGAGATTAAGAATTCCTCATTTCAGTGAGATCATATGATACATGTCTTTACAGGATTGATTTATTTCGCTTAGCATAATACCCTCTAGTTCCATCCACGTCATTGCAAATGGCAAGATTTCATTTTTTGATGGTTGCATAATATTCCATTGTATATATATACCAGATCTTCTTTACCCATTCATCTGTTGATGGACATCTTGGGTCTTTCCATAGTTTGGCTACTGTGGACATTGCTGCTATAAACATAGGGGTGCAAGTGCCCCTTCGGATCACTACATTTGTATCTTTGGGGTAAATACCCAGTAGGGCAATTGCTGGGTTATAGGGTAGCTCTATTTTCAACTTTTTGAGGAACCTCCATACTATCTTCCAGAGTGGCTGTACCAGCTTGCATTCCCACCAACAGTGTAAGAGGGTTCCCCTTTCTCCGCATCCTTGCCAACATCTGTCATTTCCTGACTTGCTAATTTTAGCTACTCTGACTGGTGTGAGGTGGTATCTCGTTGAGGTTCTGATGTGTATTTCCCTGATGCCGATCGATGTGGGGCACTTTTTCATGTGTCTGTTGGCCATTTGGATGTCTTCTTTGGAAAAATGTCTGTTCATGTCTTCTGCCCATTTCTTAACTAGATTATTTGTTATTCGGATGTTGAGTTTGGTAAGTTCTTTATGGATTTTGGATACTAGCCCTTTATCGGATAAGGCATTTGCAAATATTTTCTCACATTCTGTAGGTTGTCTTCTGGTTTTGTTGACTGTTTCCTTTGCTGTGCAAAAGCTTTTTATCCTGATGAAGTCCCAATAGTTCATTTTTGCTTTTGTTTCCCTTGCCTCTGGGGACGTGTCTAGCAAGAAGTTACTGAGGCCGAGGTCACAGTGGTTGCTGCCTATGTTCTTCTCCTAGGATTTTGGTTGCTTCCTGTCTCACATTTAGTTCTTTTATCCATTTTGAGTTTATTTTTGTGTATGGTGTAAGGAAATGGTCCAGTTTCATTCTTCTGCCTGTGGCTGTCAGATTTTCCCAGCACCATTTGTTGAGGAGACTGTCTTTTTTCCATTGGACATTCTTTCCTGCTTTGTTGAAGATGAGTTGACCATAGAGTTGAGGGTCCATTTCTGGACTCTCTATTCCGTTCCATTGATCTATGTGTCTGTTTTTGTGCCAGTACCATACTGTCTTGATGATGACAGCTTTGTAATAGAACTTGAAGTCCAGAATTGTGATGCCGCCAGCTTTGCTTTTCTTTTTCAACATCCCTCTGTCTATTCAGGGTCTTTTCTGGTTCCATACAAATTTTAGGATTATTTGTTCCATTTCTTTGAAAAAAGTGGATAGTGTTTTGATAAGGATTGCATTAAATGTGTAGATTGCTCTAGGTAGCATTGATATCTTCATAATATTTGTTCTTCCAGTCCATGAGCATGGAACGTTTTTCCATTTCTTTGTGTCTTCCTCAATTTCTTTCATGAGTATTTTCTACTTTTCTGAGTACAGATTATTTGCCTCTTTGGTTAGATTTATTCCTAGGTATCTTATGGTTCTGGGTGCTATTGTAAATGGGATCGACTCCTTAATTTCTCTGTCTTCTGTCTTGTTGGTGTATAGGAATGCCACTGATTTCTGTGCATTGATTTTATATCCTGCCACTTGACTGAATTCCTGTATGAGTTCTAGCAGTTTTGGGGCGGAGTCTTTTGGGTTTTCCACTTAAAGTATCATATCATCTGCAAAGAGTGAGAGCTTTACTTCTTCTTTGTGGATTCGGATGCCTTTTATTTCTTTTTGTTGTCTGATTGCTGTGGCTAGGACTTCTAGTACTATGTTGAATAGCAGTGGTGATAGCAGACATCCCTGACGCATTCCTGACCTTAGGGGGAAAGCTCTCAGTTTTTCCCCATTGAGAATGATATTCGCTGTGGGTTTTTCATAGATGGCTTTTATGATGTTGAGGTATGTACCCTCTATCCCTACACTCTGAGGAGTTTTAATCAAGAAAGGATGCTGTACTTTTTCAAATGCTTTTTCTGCATCTACTGAGATGATCCTATGGTTCTTGTTCTTTCTTTTATTAATGTATTGTATCACACTGATTGATCTGTGGATGTTGAACCAACCTTGCAGCCCAGGTATAAATCCCATTTGGTCGCGGTGAATAATCCTTTTAATGTACTGTTGGATCCTATTGGCTAGTATTATGGTGAGAATTTTTGCATCTGTGTTCATCAGGGATATTGTCTGTAATTCTCCTTTTCAATGGCATCTTTGTCTGATTTGGGGATCAAGGTAATGGTGGCCTCATAAAATGAGTTTGGAAGTTTTCCTTCCATTTCTAGTTTTTGGAACAGTTTCAGAAGAATAGGTATTAATTCTTCTTGAAATGTTTGGTAGAATTCCCCTGGGAAGCCATCTGGCCCTGGGCTCTTGTTTGTTGGGAGATTTTCAATGACTGCTTCAATTTCCTTAGTGGTTATGGGTCTGTTCAGGTTTTCTGTTTCTTCCTCGTTCAGTTTTGGTAGTTGATACATCTCTAGGAATGCATCCATTTCTTCCAGATTATCTAATTTGCTGGCACATAGTTGCTCATAATATGTTCCTATAATTGTTTGTATTTCTTTGGTGTTGGTTGTCATCTCTCCTCTTTCATTCATGATTTTGTTGATTTGGGTCCTTTCTTTTTTTCTTTTTCATAAGTCTGGCCAGGGGTTTATCAATCTTATTAATTCTTTCAAGAACCAGCTCCTACTTACGTTGATCTGTTCTATTGTTCTTTTGGTTTCTATTTCATTGATTTCTGCTCTGATCTTTATTATTTCTCTTCTCCTGCTGGGTTTAGGCTTTATTTGCTGTTCTTTCTCCATCTCCTTTAGGTGTAGGGTTAGGTTGTATATTTGAGACCTTTCTTGTTTCTTGAGGAAGGCTTGTATTGCTATATACTTTCCTCTTAGGACTGCCTTTGCTGCCTCCCAAAGATTTTGAACAGTTGTGTTTTCATCTTCATTGGTTTCCATGAATTTTTTTAATTCTTCTTTAATTTCCTGGTTGACCCATCCATTCTTTAGTAGGATGCTTTTTAGTCTCCATGTATTTGAGTTCTTTCTGACTTTCCTCTTGTGATTGAGTTCTAGTTTCAAAGCATTGTGGTCTGAAAATAGGCAGGGAATGAAACCAATCTTTTGGTACCAGTTGAGACCTGATTTGTGACGTAGAGTGTGATCTATTCTGGAGAATGTTCCATGGGCACTAGAGAAGAATGTGTATTCTGTTGCTTTGGGATGGAATGTTCTGAATATATCTGAGGTCCATTTGGTCCAGTGTTTCATTTAACGTCTTTATTTCCTTGTTGATCTTTTGCTTCGATGATCTGTCCATTTCAGTGAGGGGGGTGTTAAAATCCCCCACTATTACTGTATTGTTGTCAATGTGTTTCTTTGCTTTTGTTATTAATTGGCTTATATAATTGGCTGCTGCCATGTTAGGGGTATTTACAATTGTTAGATCTTCTTGTTGGATAGACCCTTTAAGATCTGTCATTTCCTGACTTGTTGTGAGGTTTTGATTTGGATTTCCCTGATGCCGAGCAGTGTTGAGCACTTTTTCATGTGTCTATTGGCCATTTGGATGTCTTCTTTGGAGAAATGTCTGTGTTCTCTGCCCATTTCTTGATTGGATTATTTGCCCTTCGGGTGTTGAGTTTGATAAGTTCTTTATAGATTTTGGATGCTAGTCCTTTATCTGATATGTAATTTGCAAATATCTTCTCCCATTCTGTTGGTTGTCTTTTAGTTTTGTTAACTGTTTCCTTTGCTGTGTTTGCTTAGCATTTCTGGAAACATTCTGTTTGTAGTCACACTAATCTCTGTTAAACTTACCTGATTTCCTTTTTTATTTACATTTGGGCCATTCATGTGGGGGATGCTCCTGTGTAATTATCTTTTTTTATTGTTGCTATTACAATCTGTCACCATGCAAAGTTACTACAGTATTATGGACTACATTTCCTATGCTGTACTTTTCATCCCCATGTCTTATTTATTTTATAACTGGAAGCTTGTACCTCTTAATCCCCTTGACTTACTTTGCCTAAACCATAACCCCTCTACCTTCTGGCAGCCACCAGTTTGTTCTCTGTGTTTATGATTCCATTTCTGTTTTTGCATGTTTTTTAGATTACCCATATGAGTGAAATCGTATGGTATGTGTCCTTCTCTGTCTGACTTATCTCACTTAGCATAATACCCTTTAGGTCTGTTCATATTGTCACAAATGGCAGGATTTCATTCTCTTTTTGGCTGTATAATATTCCAGTGTGTGTGTGTTTGTGTGTGTGTGTGTATCACATCTTTATCCATTCATCTCACAATGGGTGCTTGGTTTGCTTCTGTATCTTGTGAATAAGGCTGCAGTAAACATAGGGTTGCATATATCTTTTTTCGATTTAGTGTTTTGTTTTCTTTGGATGAATACCCAGATGTGGAATTACTAGATCATCTGGTAGTTCTCTTTTTAATTTTTTGAGGAACCTCTGTAGTATTTCTTGTTTTTGTTGTTGTTGTTTGTTTGTTTTATTTTTATCATGGCTGCACCATTTTACATTCTCACCAATAGTACACAAGTGTTCCTTTTTCTCTGCATCCTAAACAACCCTTGTCATTTCCTGTCTTTGACACTAGCCATTCTTACAGGTGTGAGGTGGTATCTCTTTGTAGTTTTGATTTGTATTTCCCTGATGATGAATGATGTTGAGCAAATTTTCATGTGTCTGTTGGCCATCTGGATGTCTTCTTTGGAAAAATGTCTATTCAGGTCCTCTGCCCATTTTTAACCAGATTACGGTGTGTGTGTGTGTGTTCAGTTGTATATTTTGGATATTAAGCCCTTATCAAGTACATCATTTGCAAATATATTTTCCAATTTAATAGGGTTTTGTTTTTTTTTTAGTTGATAGTTTCTTTCTCTGTGCAAAAGCTTTTTAGTTTCATGTACTCGAAATTGATGATTTTTGCTTTTGTTTCCCTTGCCTAGGGAGACAAATCCAGAAAAATATGCTAAGGCCAATGTCCAAAAGTTTACTGCCTATATTTTCTTTTAATTGTATGGCTTCAGGTCTTACATTTAGGTTCTTCATCCATTTTGGCTTTATTTTTGTATGTGGTGTAAGAAAATGCTCCAGATTTATCCCTTTGCATGTAGCTGTCCAGTTTTTCAGCACCATTTATTGAAGGGACTGTCTTTTCCCCAGTGTGTACTCTTGTCTCCCTTGTCATAGATTGATTGCCTTAGATGCCTGGGCTTACCTCTGAGCTCTATTTATTCCATTGATCTGTGTGTCTGATTTTCTGCTGGTGCCATACTATTTTGATTATTATAGATTTGTAATATAGTTTGAAATGTGGGATTGTGGTGCCTCCATCTTTGTTCTTCTTTCTCAAGATTGCTTTGGCTATTTGGAGTCTTTTGTGGTTCCATACAGATTTTAGGATTATTTGTTCTAGTCCTGTGAAAAATAGTATTGGTATTTTGATGGGGATTCAGTTGACTCTGTAGATTGCTTTGAATATTTTGGACCTTTTAGCAATATTAATTCTTCTAATTCATGAACATGATGTATCTTTCCACTTATTTGTGTTGTTTTCAATTTCTTTCATCAACGTCTTACAGTTTTCAGCATACAGATCTTTCACCTCCTTGGTTCAATTTATTTTTAGATATTTTTTGATGCAATTGTAAATGGGACTTTTTACCATTTTAACAAAGGTTTGTGGAAATGGATTGAGGACATGTAGTTATAATTTCTTCCCAATGCAAGTATTTATGAAGATGGCTCAAGCAAAGGGCTATCGGCAAATATTCATTTTAATGAATATATGTAGGTAGAGGTTGGACCTAGACCACTACCTGGGTAGCTATCATGTCATTAAGAGTTCATGGAATAGTAAATCCTAAGGACATGGGTTTTAATATCATCCTTATCACTTACTACATATGGAGGTTTGGGAAAGTTATTAGAATCAGTCTTATCATCCATGTAATATTACCTTTTAGGGCTGTGAAGATTTGAGAGAATATGTGAAAAATCCTCAGCCCTGCATTCAGCACCTTCTACTTTTATTATAACTAGACTATTCATATAAGGAAGGGAGAGTGTTGGTTAAGAAGCAATTACATAAATCATTAAGGTGAGCACAAAAGCATGGTGAGTCAAAGCACCAGTACCATCTCACTTAATTATTTGTTTGCTTGGTGTTATATTATACTGTATTATATATTTTGACATAGGTTGCAGTAATAGAGCTACACAAACCACATGTTAGTGACCACTTTTTCTTTTAAGTAGTAAAAAACATTTTGGAACGTAACTGTCCGAGGGGACACTGAAAGAAATGTAAGGCGATTTCAGTGTCTTGTCTAGAGTGGGCATCAGGAATTATAACAATCAGAAAAGGAGTACAGATGAATGCAAGAAAGGGGAGACAGCGTTTGGCTGTTTAAAGGTTTCAGTTGTAAATAAGTGAACTTCTTTTCCTAGTTTAGGCTTAGAGATTGGTTTTCCATTTCCCTGTGATTTCCTCCATGTATATGCTTTCTGTAATAAAGCCAGCTTGTCAAGTCTTATAATATTTTCTTAGAGGAAGGTAAACAAATGGAAGTGAATGAAGAAGAGAAAGCCTGCCAAGTAATTTATCCCTATTCCCATCAGGGCTCTAATGTAATTTGGTTGATAGAAATCTTATTAAGTTCAATAGAGTCATATGATATTTGATTTCAAATAAGAATGCTCTTTAAATAGAAGCTTAGGAAAGTACAGTATCCTTATGCTTTGAGACACTCTCTGGAAACTTGGTGTTTGATGAGGGAGTCACGTATGAAGTTCTGCTCCTAAAGGGAAATAAGCCCATGCTAGGAATAGACTGGTATCATGAGAGTATTGTTTCTATCCATCTCTGAAATATTTAATTATGTTGTGAGTCTGTAAGGAAAATTGTGTGAAAATAAACTAGGGAAAAAATGCTAGGGCAAATTTACAGAATAAAAGCACCTGATGATGACAGTTTACCAAATGATTAAAGGCATACTAGTTTGTTTGTTTTTTCTGGGCTTACCTATTAATTTAGAATGGGGACTTTTTAAAATTCACAATCATTTCTTCATTCACAAACTCTCATTAAGAATGCAATTTATGCCACATAATGTATTGGGCATTGATGACAGATAGATATGGTATTAGACCAACTCAGGTTGTAGATACATTATATATTACTGAAAGTGATAGTTAAGAATAAAATGTGGTAAGTTCTGTGACAGAGATAAACACAGAGTTATTGAATACATAGGGTACTTCCTAACTGTGGTTCTAGGGAATCTGTAAATTTTAATAAGAAAAGTGATTGCCAATTTGGAAAGACAGTAGTCCTTAGGCAAGTGAAGTAGAAATGCTTGATCCCAGTAAAGGATGGTCTGGAAATAGAGAAAAAGTTGTTTGCCTGAAGCAAATTTTGTATAACTGGAGTAGAGTTTGTGGTGAGAGATTTAGAAGTAAGTCTGGAGAGATAAGCAGGGACTAGATCTTGAAGAGTGATTCCTCACCCCTCATTGCCACCACCACCCACTGTTCAGGTAGTTCATGGAATGCATTGGAGTGAGGGAGGGGCTGGCTAGGAGATGTCACACTCAAGTACAAAGGAATCAATTGGGGAACAGTGTGAAGGAAAGATTTTGATTAGATTTCAGAGATGTTCAGGTGAAGAGGAAGAGAAAGTAATCAAGAATAGTTTCCAAGGTTCTGATTTGGGCAACAGGACAGCAAATGTGCCATTTCCTGATCTGGGGCAAATGGGAAGAGAAGCACCTCTTAGGGGAAGATGGTGGCTTCGTTTTTAAACGTGTTGTGATTGTGGTATTTATGGCACATCCACATGGAAATACTCAGAATGTATTCAGAATGGATATGTGGCGCTCAGGAAGAGAGAAAGCAATTTATATAAATCACGGGGCCTTCAGCATACATGCTTGAAGGAGATAATACAGAGAGGAAGACAAAAGGTGGAGGACAGTTAAGAAAAAAATACACACTGAAAGACACTGAGATGTGGTCACAGGCACAAGAGGACAGCGAAAAGAGAGTGATAACCATAAATGAAATGTAGAAAGCCTTAAGTACAGAGAGTATTCAGAGGTTGGAATGTTTTTGAGAGATCATGTAAGATCAGGCCTAAAAACTATGTTGGGAAAAGCACAACAGAATTCCTGGTGATCTTGGAAAGGCAACTTGCTATGGACAGGAAGGGCAGAATTCTGAAGCCAATCTTTTAGAGAGAAAGTAGGCAGAGAGAAATCAACTGTAGACAACTCTTCCAAGCAGTTGGCACTTGGAATGTGATGTAGGACGAAATAAGAGATGGGTTTTTTTTTCAAGTTGGTTGGTTTTGAGAGCCTTGCACATGTTTAAATGTTGTAGGAATAAGGATTCTGAAGTGGTTACAATTTAAGCAGGGAAATCAATAGCAAATGGTATTTAAAGGCCTTTTATTCTTGCAAAAATAAATGTTCTAGTGATCAGAATGTTTATATAAACCTGTGATGAGTTCAGCATTTAAAAATAATTCATATTTAATATTGTCTTTCTGCTGGAAACATGTTTTTTTAATAAACTGAAGTGGTACATCTTTACAAAAAAATCCCCCTTCCCTTAAAAAGAAAAAGAAAAAAAGGAGAAAAAATCGGTATGGTTTAATTATAAGGGAAAATAGCATAAAACTAGGAGCATTCCTCTTACTGATATTCCCTCAGTTCATCAGATGTTGTATCAGTCAATATCCTGGCAAGACACGGTTGGCACAATGATATTGTAAAATTTGAGATTATTTTAATAAAGGGTTATTTATAGGGAAATAGTATGCAGAAAGAAACCACAACAGATAGTAAAAGCAGGAGCTGTTATCCCCCATAGACCAAAGGATGTGAGAGGAGGGAAGATTTGTCTTAACCTGGAATCAAAGAGAGCTGCTTGATACAAGGTGGGGGAATAGCTGCCCAGGGTAATCTCACAGCCTCTTCCATCCACGTTCCCTCTTGCTGGTTCTACATGTCAGCCAAACCCAAGGAGAAGCTAGAGGACAAAGAAGCATGTGGATGTGTCCTTTGTAGTTCAGCTTCCTGGATCCTGAGCATAGAGAGAAGATGCAGAAAGTTTCAGGAGAGGCCCATGGAAGCTATCCATCAGTGATGGATGTGACTGTGGAAAAGATAGGGAAGTGGACGAGATCGGGCGCGTTTAGGGTGGGATGTGCAAGACTGTTGAATCACAGATCTGTACCTCTGAAACAAATAATACATTATATGTTAAAAAAAAAAAAGAAGAAGAAGATAGCAGGAGGGGAAAAATGAAGTGGGGGAAATCGGAGGGGGAGATGAACCATGAGAGACGATGGACTCTGAAAAACAAACAGGGTTCTAGAGGGGAGGGGGGTGGGAGGATGGGTTAGCCTGGTGGTGGGTATTGAGGAGGGCACGTTCTGCATGGAGCACTGGTGTTATATGCAAATAATGAATCATGGAACACTACATCAAAAGCTAATGATGTACTGTATGGTGATTAAGATAACATAATAAAAAAAATGTACTGTTGGAAAAAAAAAAGATAGGGAAGTGGATAGTCTACCCACTTTCTTTTTTTCTTTTTCTTTTTTTAATTTGACACAGAGAGATAGAGAGAGAGAGCACAAGCAGGGGAGCTGCAGAGGGAGAAGCAGGCTTCCCACCGAGCAGGGAGCCCAATGCGGGGCTCGATCCCAGGACCCTGAGATCATGACCCAAGCCAGAGGCAGCCTCTCAACCAACTGAGCCACCCAGGCGCCCTCTACCCACTTACTAACTTTATATTCCAATAGTAGTCAATGTGTCTTATGAAGTTGATTGCCATTTGGAAGATTTAGCATGGGTCATGCTCCTCAGATTTGTGGATCAGCCTTTATCATCAATATTTTTATTATTAGCTTTTCAGTATGTTAGCTGTGATCCCAGCATCCTATGGTACTTCTCAATGATAGTATAAAGATCATCCCTCTGCATTTGACAGCTTCTTACAAAAATGTTCCTCAGCTTATTCAACATTAAAATCATCGTGATTGTCTATTTTCCAGAGATACTGAAGAATTGGATGAATATGGTCAATTGTATAATGCACATAAAAAATTATTCTTCTTTCCCCATTAAATCATTTTTGTAGTTTTATAAAAATTATTTAAACTGCTAAGATATTTCAGCAAGAGTAGTAGTTGGTTTTAGTTTAAGGATAGAGGAGTAAATATCCATCCTGCTCCGTGCTAGGTATGGGCATGCCTTGAAAGGCTGACAGCCTTCATTCTAAGGGTAGAAGACCATGGTCACTCTGCTCTTAGAAATGTTGGACTGCATACATTAGTTTTCATCTTAATAGTAAATGGATACCCATCCCTAGACACATGTACTTTACTTCTGTGTGTATTTTGTATGCAGCAACAATAATTTATAAAGGAATTTTGTTTTAGGAAAGTAACGCCAGTGGACCCTTTAGGAATTGCTTATGTTTAATGTATCGTCAGTACCTGAGTGAATGAGCTAAAAGCCACAGAATGTTCTGTGTTACTTGGCTTATTTTGGTAAGAAAGAGTATCAACCTCTAGGATGACAGATTGAAATAAGTGTTTTTATAGACATTAAACCATAATGTTTGAATGTGGTGAAAGTAGATATTGTCCAGGGAAATTTTGAAATCTGAGTTTCCTATAAATTTTATATATAGATTATTTGGAGTACTTTCGGAATTTTTCTTTGTCGTATATGTAGTAATGATGAAGGGGAGAAAGAAAGTAATGGTTTGGTTAATTTTCCTATATTCGGTACAATGCCCTTTGCTGTGTGGGTTTCAATAAATACTACTTGCTATTCATAATTTATTTGCCACCTACTTTCAGAAGGAAATTGATAAATATCTATTAACTTTAATGTTATACTATTTTAAATACCATAGAAACTAAGATTTTAGTTTTAAATTTCATAAAATGTCTAATTTTTAACTCTTAATTGTAAACTTTTTCAAAAAGGGGAAAGTAAGACTTTTTATAAATTGAAACCATTTATTTTGTTAGATATTTTTTATGTGCTTCAATACTATTTGGGCCAAAGCTGAGGATTTATACCACTTACAAGTTAGAGCTCTTTGTTGTATAGTCAACTTAAAAATAAGCTATCAGTCACACTGGAAATTGGGTGAAGGAATATGGATGGATTAGTATTTTCAAGAGTAGAAGTGTTTGAAATAATGTTTCTACAGTAGATGAGTATTATCTATCAGCTTTGTATACAAATTTCAACATACTATATTATTTAAAACCTTAAGATAGTTGGGGCACCAGGGTGGCTCAATTGGCTAAGGGTCCAACACTTGGTTTCAGCTCAGGTTGTGATCTCAGGGTCGTGAGATCAAGCCCCAATATCGGGCTCTGTGCTCAGCACGGAGTCAGCCTGAGATTATGTCTCTCTCTCTCTCTCTCTCTCTCTGCCCCTCCCACTTGTGTTCTCTCTTGCCCAAATAAATAAATCTTAAAAAAAAATTTTAAAAACCTTAAAAATATTATTTTATATGATCTCTCAGCCCCTTGCATTGCAAAACAATGATAATAAAAATGTGTATATGTACACAGAAACACACACATATATATGTACATGAATATATAGATGCACATATATGCGTACATATTCATTTTTTACAAACACCTCTTCATCTATAAGAGTTGGAAGATTATTCTATTTCCTAGTTTACTTGGTTTGTAATATCATTTATCCTGTCAGTGTAGATCTTAAAATTATTTAACTTTTTGCAAAAGCTTAAAGATCATTTCTTCTGGAACCTTAGCCATTTCTACAGTCTGGTTTCGGCCATGGTTTTTAGGTTTTTCTGCACTACCTCCTTACACAAACTCCCCAGTGAAAGGCAAACTGTTTTACTCTGTTCTAATGTCAAACTTATTGATTCCCCATTTACAGATTTTGTTCCCACCCTGATAAATGGCTTACTAGAAACATGAAAATTCAAAACATCTCAAGACTCTACTTTTTCAGTCTTTACAAACTTTCATGCACTAAAGGAACCTCTTATTTTTATAATACTTAGCTGTACTGATGCTTTACCAATTAAGTCTGGCCTTATGGCATTTCTTTTTATTATTATTTTGAACTGTTAACTGCTTTCTTATTGTCATTTTGCTTTAATTGCTGTATATGTTCTGGTCACTCTTTTGTTTTTGTTTTTTTTTTTTTTCTGGTCATCTTTCTGAAGTGTTCCCCTGCACTCTCTAGTTGAAGTGCTAAGCATATAGTCTTACATGTAGCTGCAGTTCCATAATATTTACTGGTGGGAATTGAAGTTCTTTTTTTTATTATTTTATTTTATTGTGTTATGTTAGTCACCATACAGTGCATCATTAGTTTTTGATGTAGTGTTCCATGATTCACTGTTTGCGTATAACACCCAGTGCTCCATGCAGTACGTGCCCTCCTTAATACCCATCACCAGGCTAACCAATCCCCCCTCCCCCCTCCCCCTCCCCTCTAAAACCCTGTTTGTTTCTCAGAGTCCATAGTCTCTCATGGTTCATCTCTCCCTCCAATCCCCTCCCCCTTTTTCCCTTCCTTCTCCTAATGTCCTTCATGTTATTCCTTATGTTCCACAAATAAGTGAAACCATATGATAATTGACTTTCTCTGCTTGACTTATTTCACTTAGCATAATCTCCTCCAGGCCCATCCATGTTGATGTAAAAGTTGGGTATTCATTCTCTCTGATGGCTGAGTAATATTCCATTGTATATATGGACCACATCTTCTTTATCCATTCATCTGTTGAAGGGCATCTCGGCTCTTTCCACAGTTTGGCTATTGCGGACATTGCTGCTATGAACGCTGGGGTGCATATGGCCCTTCTTTTCACTACATCTGTGTCTTTGGGGTAAATACCCAGTAGTGCAATTGCTGGGTCATAGGGTAGCTCTATTTTTAACTTTTTGAGGAACCTCCACACTGTTTTCCAAAGTGGCTGTACCAACGTGCATTCCCACCAACAGTGTAAGAGGGTTCCCCTTTCTCCACAACCTCTCCAACATTTGTTGTCTCTTCCCCTGTCCATTTTTGCCATTCTAACTGGTGTAAGGTGGTATCTCAGTGTGGTTTTGATTTGGATTTCCCTGATGGCTAATGATGATGAACACTTTTTCATGTGTCTGTTAGCCATTTGTATGTCTTCTTCAGAGAAGTGTCTTTTCATATCTTCTGCCCACTTTTTGACTTGATTATTTGTTTTTTGGGTGTTGAGTTTGAGAAGTTCTTTATAGATCTTGGATACCAGCCCTTTATCTGTAGTATCATTTGCAAATATCTTCTCCCATTCTGTGGGTTGCCTCTTTGTTTTCTTGACTGTTTCCTTTGCTGTGCAGAAGCTTTTTATCTTGATGAAGTCCCAAAAGTTCATTTTTGCTTTTGTTTCACTAGCCTTTGGAGATGTATCTTGAAAGAAGTTGCTGTGGCCAATGTCAGAGAGGTTACTGCCTATGTTCTCCTCTAGGATTTTGATGGATTCCTGTCTCACATTGAGGTCTTTCATCCATTTTGAGTTTATCTTTGTGAATGCTCTTAGAGAATGGTCGAGTTTCATTCTTCTGCATGTGGCTGTCCAATTTTCCCAGCACCATTTATTGAAGAGACTGTCTTTTTTCCATTGCATATTTTTTCCTGCTTTGTCAAAGATTATTTGACCATAGAGTTGAGGGTCCATACCTGGGTTCTCTATTCTGTTCCATTGGTCTATATGTCTGTTTTTGTGCCAGTACCATGCTGTCTTGGTGATCACAGCTTTGTAATATAGCTTGAAATCGGGCAACGTGTTGCCCCCAGCTTTGTTTTTCTTTTTCAACATTTCCTTGGCGATTCAGGGTCTTTTCTGATTCCATACAAATTTTAGGATTGTTTGTTCCAGCACTTTGAAAAATGTCATTGGAATTTTGATCGGGATGGCATTGAAGGTATAGATTGCTCTGGGTAGCATAGACATCTTAACAATGTTTATTCTTCTGATCCATGAGCGTGGAATATTTTTCCATCTTTTTGTGTCTTCTTCAATTTCTTTCATGAGTGTTTTGTGGTTCCTAGAGTATAGATCCTTTACCTCTTTGGTTAGGTTTATTCCGAGGCATCTTATGGTTTTTGGAGCTATTGTAAATGGAATCGTTTCTCTAATTTCTCTTTCTACAGTTGCATTGTTAGTGTATAAGAAAGCAACTGATTTCTGTGCATTGATTTTGTATCCTGCCACATTACTGAATTGCTGGATGAGTTCTAGTAATTTGGGGGTGGAGTCTTTTGGGTTGTCCACATAAAGCATCATGTCGTCTGCAAAAAGAGAGAGTTTGACTTCTTCTTTGCCAATTTGAATACCTTTTATTTCTTTTTGTTGTGGAAAGACATACTCTTAAAAACATTTTATGTCCACTTGAAAATTAATTTTAGCTGTCAAACTGTGTCAATAACCTATAATAACTCAAAGAACTCCTGCCCATAAATATACTTAAAAAAATCATGATAATACTGACAAAATTTGTGTAAGACCCATCCATGGGGATATTTATTCCTGAGTCTTCTAAAGAATCAATTTAGCTTGAGAAGTTTGAACTTGCCTTTATTCTAGAAGTAACTTCCCAGGTCAGTCCTTTTTTAAAATTTCTAGCAGCAGGCTTGGATTAAAATGTTCAAATAAGGTATTGTACTTGACACCATTAGGTAAGTCAGAGAAAAGCAGAGCCATTCTTGCTGAACTTGGGTTAAGCACCTCAAAGCCCTGACTGTTCACTGCTGCCCTCCACTTACCTCTGCAAACCCTAGGGCTCAAAGGATCAGGGTTGTAATCAATATCATTATTATTTCATGCTTTTGAAATCTATCCAGAATTCCTGACAAGATGGTGCAATGGGTCCATGCTTTGATATTCTCTCTATTCCAAAACATAGCAATGCTAGATGGAAGAGCTATCACATAAAAAGGCTTAGAGACATGACAAATATCAGCGTGGGACAAAACTGGAGTAGAACCAGAGAAGAGAGATCAGGCCTGAAACCTAAGTCTGCTGGTTTCCAGGTTCTCAAGCAAGTAGGAGATGGGAGATGCCTAATGGCAGCCTGGAATGAAGGGTTCTGGTTCAGCTCTAACTTGTAAAAAGATCCTAAATATTATTACTGCTTTACAGGAAATTATAGTCCTAATGAGACAAGAAAATGAGGGAAGAAGACAAAAATAATTTCAGGACTAAGAGTAGCATCCAGGGGAGGTCAAGTACTTGGCACGACTAGATTGCTATGGAAATGTCAGTACCCTTGGTTAGCATCAGTAAAGTCATTTTTCTGAAACAGCTCATCTTACGAGCAAGACTTACGCTGTCTCTTGAAGTCAGGCCAACAAGAGACTGTGGAATTAGTAAAATGCACCATGCTAGGAAGGCACAGAGTCATAGTACATTGAGCAGCACTGACCTACATCATGTATCCGGTGACCACCCGGGACTTACAACCGTGTAGAAATTGATGAACATTCAAGTCATGACCATTTCAATTGCGTATAATTGGAAGGGACATTAGGGGAACAACAGAAGCACAGGGAGCTCAGCCTTGAAATAAGTTTATTCTAGTCTAAAATCAGTTCAGACTACATAGTATACACAGTGTACTATAGACATACACACCTGTATAATAGTGCATAGTGCATAGGTGGGAAATGATTCTATCAACAAACTTCTTTTTGAAGAATCAAAAAGAACAATAATATATAATTTAAATGTCGGACTAGGGGGGGCACCTGGGTGGCTCAGTCATTAAGCGTCTGTCTTCGGCTCAGGTCATGATCCCAGAGTCCTGGGATCCAGTCCCGCATCGGGCTTCCTGCTCAACATGAAGCCTACTTCTCCCTCTCCCACTCCCCCTGCTTATGTTCCTTCTCTCGCTGTGTCTCTCTCTGTCAAATAAATAAATAAAATTGAAAAAAATAAAAATAGGGGTGCCTGGGTGGCTCAGTCGTTAAGCGTCTGCCTTCAGCTCAGGTCATGATCCCAGGGTCCTGGGATCGAGCCCCGCATCGGGCTCCCTGCTCCACGGGAAGCCTGCTTCTCCCTCCCCTGCTCCCCCCTGCCTGTGTTCCCTCTCTCGCTATGTCTCTGTCAAATAAATAAATAAAATCTTTAAAAAAAAATAAATGTAGGACTAGAAAGATGAGGGATGATACAATAAACTGTCTTATTATTTCATTAGAAGAAATTCATTTAAAAAATCATTTTTTTTTTTCCCCAGCCAATGGGAGCTGTTCTGATGGTGCGTTGATGTGCACTTCTTCTAATAGCTGTATCCCAGTTCACGAGCGCTGTGATGGTTTGGCCAACTGCATGGATTTCCAGCTTGATGAGTCCAGCTGCTCAGGTATTCTATTTCCATTAAAATATTCTTTACAGTATAAGCCAGTAACTTAAACCTGTAGATGATAAAAATATCATGAACTTCTAAATAATTGCCATGTATGGAATCATTGAATTTCTATTATTGGTTTGGGTCAGGAAGAATATTAACATTGCTACCCATATTAAAAAACATAAATATATAATATAATGAACTCAATGCTTATTCTATATAAACAATGTCCCCAAATAAAAATCAAACACTTAATTTTAAGTTACTATAACTTAAAGTTATTAGTATTTGATAATCTTTGATGCAAATTGCTGGGTTTCTAAAATAAGGAAATAATCTAACATGTTATTGATTTTTAATTATAATTTTCCCCACTTCTTTATAAGACTTCCCTATTTGCATGATCTAGTCATGTTTAAAAGTCAATTTATTAAGCTTTAGACTGACTTTTAAACATTTTTCTCTCCTGACCCTGGAATATTTATCAGAGCTGATAATGTATGTTTGTGATTATACTTTTATCAAAACTGCTTTAAAATTCTCTAATTTATTATAGTCCACTGCTAACATCTCTCCTGGATAATTGAACTTTTATTTCATGCAGGAGATATATGAAATAATAGGTAGGGGCAATATAAATCTCTCACAACTAAATGATAATATAAATTGGTAATAAAAGATATATTCAATCATATTTTCTAAATAAATTGGAGATATTTAATATCAAAACTAGATGAGAATATAGTCTTTGTATCTTTCAAGAGAGCAGACTCTTATGAGATAAGTGACAAAAGCATGATAATTATAATCAAATTACAGTGCAAAAAAGTCTTATTTTTTATGCTGCCGAAATGAATACTCACAGAGCCCTGAATTATATGAGTACAAAAGGAAATCAAGAAGCGAGCAAATCTGGTCCCATAAAATATGCAAAGATGAATGCTCTCTGGCATTATTTCTGTACCAGGCATGCTTATACATCAGATTGATACCCAGAAGGAAATGGTTTCACTTTCTTTTCAGAGTAGGAAAGATATTGAGATAGTTTCATTCTTTGAAACTATTAAGGCAAAGCACTGATATCCAGTAACCAAATTTATTTTCATAAAGGTGAGATTTTGTTCAGGATAGTCCTCTATGAGAACAAATATAACATGTTATGGTTTATTGTCTGATTTTACATATTTTACCTTTAAAAATATGGTCAGAAAGACAGAAGACTGGCCATTCGTCCTGAGTGACTGACAACCTCGAGGTAATAATAGCACATTCTGGTTGCCCCGTCTAGTTTAGTCATTCACCGATTCATTCACAGTTCATTTACAAAATATACGTCATACTGCCCCAGCTACTGGGTTACGGTAATATAAAGAACTAGTGAAGCAGTTTTCAGAAATAAAATCCACATTATAGTTTTTGCTCTCTATTTATATTTTCTTGCTGTTTAGTTTGTCAAACAAATACGATGAAGTCAATGCTTCCGTGTTTAAGAATGCATCTCGGCTTGATCCACACTAAGCGGTGTCAGTGCCCGTGACACCTTCCTCTTTCTTTCCAAACATCATATCCCTTTATGAATGGCATTTCATAGACTTTATGATCCCAATCCTGACAGCATCCAATAATGTCTCTGGTCACACAGCAGGTAGTGAGCATCTGGTCTCCCCTCATCTGAGGTTTAAATCATTAACGGGAACATTGACCTCAGGCCCTGTGTAAGTGTTGCAGGTTAAGTATATTTCGATGAGGCCTGTGTGTTCCCAAGTTACGTTAGAAAGGCATATTACTTTCAGGTTTTGGTTGCTTATGCAACAGAAAATTATTGAACAGAATGTGTCTGGCTTAATTTAAACTGAGAGTCTTTTTCCAGTTATCTGTAGTAGTAGAGGTTAATGGAAGTTATGTTAAGGTGATACCATAATTATGATAATCATCCTTTGAAGGAGAATGAGGAAAGGCATTAAAAATATAAACTTGTAGGGGTGCCTGGGTGGCTCAGTCAGTTAAGTGTCTGACTTCAACTCAGGTCATGATCCTGGGGTCCTGGGACCAAGCCCCACGTCAGGCTCCCTGCTCAGTAGGGAGTCTGCTTCTTCCTCGCCTTCTGCCTCTCCCTTTCCCCACCACTCATGCTTGTTCTCTCTCTCAAATAAATAAATAAAATCTTTGAAAAAAAAGTTGTAGGATGGGATATTATGAATACAATTTAATATATTATTTAATAATAATAATGGTAATGCCTAATAATGTTTCAGAAGGTTTTATTTTTTTATTAAGTGTTTTTAATTTTAACTCCAGTAGACTCAACATACAGTGTTATATTAGTACAATATAGTGATTCAACACTGCTATGCATTACTCCATGCTCACCTTGATAAGTATGCTCTTCATCCCCTTCACTGATTTCATCCATCCCCCTCCATCTCGCTTTTGCTCTATTTTAAATGAATACCCTCAGTTAAAGTTATTATTATTTTGTTTTCAACAAGAATATTTTTTACTTGAAGCATACACCAAACCAAAGCACTATAGAGCTATGCCAAATTTCTAAGCCATAGTTAATCTTCCCTGCAGTCCCTGTGCTGGGATTTCACGATAAAGAGAACAGTGTGTGCCCACTGGGTATTTGGTTTACTGCACCAAACCATCTGGTTTTCTGGAAGACTCTTAGATCCATACAGCTCCTGAAACTACAGGCAAGTTATTGTATGTGTATATTTAATCCATGCCAGTGCATAAATACTGTACCATTCAGAGAAGTTCATGATCATAATCTCAGGAACTGCAAGGGGTTATATAGCAATTCTGATCTGAATAGCAGATCATTTGACATTTTTAGACTAACAGGTTTTGGAGTTAGAGGACTGGAATTTAGTTCAATATCTGCTGCTCCCCTGCTATTAGCTTGAGCAAATTATTAACCAATTTCATCCTCTGTGAAAAAGGATCTATATGGGTATCCCACATAATGTTATGAGGATTAAATGAGGTAATGCCAGTAAAACTCTTAGGACAGTCTCGACACAGAGCAGGTCTTCAGTAAATGATAGTGATAATGGTGCTCATAATGGTAGAGGGGAAAAGGAAAGGAAAGAGAAGGTGGAGAGAGCATTGGTAATAGAAATTAGGTTTCGTGGGCAATTTAAAGAATTACCAAATACAGGGAGCTGGCTGAAAACAATTACTTAATAACATTATGCATACCACTCACTAGTATAGAAATGTTACAGATACATTTCATTTTATCCTCTCAGCAGCCCTAGAAGGCAAGGTGATAGATATAATTCTTACTTTAAACATGAGAAAGCTTATACTTAAAGTACTTAGCCCAAAGTTAGACAACGCATTAACTGAGCTAGGTGTCAATGAGGGAAAACCAGGACTCGCGTGACTGTCAGTCTTCTCAGCAGTCCACCATGCAGTAGCTGTCCCTTCCTAGGCCTCCAGAGACTTTGAAAGAGACCACACACACACACACACACACACACACACACACACACACACACACACAC